>NC_054558.1:21685024-21744277 GCF_017654505.1 Polyodon spathula | reverse complement strand
ACACTTTGCTAAGCTTTTACTATGGTAAACTTATATACAGGTATGAGATAACAAAAAAAGACAGTCAAAACCAATCTGTAAAATAACTAAATGAACATTAGAGAAATGCTCATCAAGGCGTTTTCATATAAAATCCCACAACAGTTTTGCAGCACTTGCAGCAGGGTCTCTCCACTCGTGTGTTTAGCAAGTAAAAGATGAAGCGTCTCACCACACAGTGCGAGTCGCAGACGGGGCGGGCCTGCGGCTTCAGCTTCCTTCTGAAGAACTCGCTGAGGTTCCTGTAGTGGTGTAGCTCCTCCACAGCCGCCTCCTTCATGTTCACCCCGAAGGTCCAGATGTACAGGCTGTACACTGGTTTCCGCAGCCAGGTCGGCAGCTCCACCTGATTGAGCCGGCCCCACGCCCGGGACAGCAAGCGTGTGGGGATCGACTTGTACAGGGCAACCTGGAACACAACAAGCGCTGAGACAAGAGGCAAGAGCACAACACACACACACTGCAAACACATACTGCAAACAGAGACAGACACACGCACGCACACACATACACACACACTGCAAACACATACGCACACACACACTGCAAACAGAGACAGACACACGCACGCACACACATACACACATACTGCAAACACACACAGAGACAGATCCATACACATTGCAAACACACACACTGCAAACACACACGGAGAAAGATCCACACACACACACACACACAGCAAGCCATACTATAAATAGCCTTCATTTGTTTGACTATCTATTAACTAGAAAGAGAGTCTCTGGCACAAGTGTTTAAAGGAAACAACTTATGCATATGAACCTGCAGCCTGTTACACTGCAGAGCTGATTATTCGTGTTTGAAACTGAGCTCAGAGCACATGCAGACTTAAATCAACGACGGACCACTTCCAACCACAATGAAGAAGGGTAAGTGGAGAATACATTCTACTGTTCCCAGTTCAGGGTTTCCTGCTGTGCATCCCACTGTTCCCAGTTCACGGTTTCCTGCTGTGCAAACATTCCAGGGACAATGTAACAGCAAGTTTACACAACTAAGAACGTCTGTCATGCAGAACACCTGTGCTTAGGGCTAAGAGAATCATGTGAATCATGCGCTGTATGGCATTTAAGAACTACAATGAACTATAGTGCAGGGGGGCTGAAGAATCAACCATATACAGCTTAACCTGGTTTAAACCTGATGAGAGAAAAACAGCTACAGCAAGTCATTTAAAGCAAGGCCTTACTTAAGCATGAACATTTCTTGCTCATGTTTTACAGCAGTACAAAACAGAGGACCTAGGAGAAAACAAACCAAAAAAACAAAACGCATGGCTTTGGAGCCGCAGCTTCGGCAAATCTAAACTTCACAACATTTTTTTTGGCCGGTGGAAACGAGGCACACTAAGGAAGTAAAAAAGCGGATGAATTATTTGTTTAGGTTTGCGTGAGAGTTCTGGATGCTGGGGTAACAGAGGCAGACACAGAGGCAGTGCAGCGATACTCGCATGTACAGTAAATACAGGCGCGTCCCGGGGAGGAGAACACTTACCCTGCTGCTCGGCCTCCATCCCACTTTGGAGAGGGGTTTAAGAGCACCGAAGGGCAGGAAGTAATAGAGGAAGGAGAGAGGCCAGGAGCGCAGCTTCAGGGCAGGCTTGGACATACAGCTCAGCTGACCCAGCCTGCGTCTCAGAGCCAGCTGGGGGAAGTGTAACCTGTGGGATCACACACGCACACACACACACAGATCAGATCAGACTGCACAGGGATTATTTCAGTCTCTTCCTATGTGTATGCTATGCATTTACTCATCTGTATAGCATGCTTCTGTACACGCTTCACTACATTTTGCTAGATGCTTTCGCTATGGTATACTGCAGCAAAACATTTTATAATGGAGAGACTCCCACTACACACCAACCTACTCCCAACGTCTTCAATTCGATTAGTGCAACAGGAGGCTCAAGATTACCCCAGCCGAACATCGCGACTCACTGTCTGGCTACAACCTCACAGGAGCTCCATGACTCGGGTCAGCAGACAGACTGCAGCGATCTGCTATTCCACTGAATCAGGGGCTGCCCAGTTTCCACAGCCAGCTCTACAAGCGAGATGAAAAGCTCAGCAACACCAGCGCATGGAGACAGGTGTCTAAAGAGGAACCCTGCTAAACTGCCAGCCAGACAGGTCCCTGTGAGCAACCACCTGAATGTAGGTCAGCAATCCTCCAGTCTGACTGCCTCTCCGTTAGCAAATGAACCCGCCCCGTCTCATCTCGGCAGAGCGAGCGTGGCTGACTGAACGTTCTGCATCCTTTCTGTGCATCACAGAGAAGAATGCGCAACAAGAATCCTATCCGCTTTCATGGTCACAACACTCGGAGGTGTATTTACAGTGTGGTACTGCACACTGTGAGCGTGTAACTTTCTCACTCTGTGAACTGAAGCAGCATGTGTACATGTGTGCACAGCCCTGTGAACTGAAGCAGCATGTGTAGATGTGTGCAGGGAGGAGCTCTTGTAAACAAGCCAGTAAGAGTGGTTAATAAACACAGTGCACACAACAGCAAAACATGTAGACTCGTTATTAGCATGTCAGCAGCATCTGTACAGTAGACAGCACGGCTTCATTTAAAGCATCCCATTTTAATCCACCCTCACCCCACCCTGGCCAGTAAGTAGAGCAGGTAGCTGTACACTGGAGTTTACAGGAACCTCAATGCATCTCCATAGTAACTGTACTCTGGGTGAAGCGGTACCAGATTAGACATTCTACTGTACTGCCTGTGCAGAGTCTGAGAGCAAACTGGAGCCAAAATCAGCTTGGGACTATAGTAACCGCAAGTGACTATAGCAACCGCCTGTGTTTCTCTCTCTCTGCACGGAGTTTGAAGACAGATTCCAATATTTATGGAAGCGCGACACAGAAACAGGAACAGGCAGCACCTAAAAGCATGTTTACTATCTTCAAACTTTAAATAAAGGAATCAGGTTAAATAAATAAATGAATGACTAAATCACTAAAGAAGGCAGGTGTTGGAACAGGGCTTGTATTGGACAGTGTACGTGGGTGAACGAGGTCATGTCCTGTTGAAAGTGATGAGCTGTGAATGTCCCACACTGAGCTGGATTGCACCTCAGCAGGTTAATCCAGGCTCCAAGGGAAGCGGCATTTTGTACCCACCCCCTCTGTCATCGAACTGGACCTCAACTCTGCCTCCAAAGAGGAATTCATTACGCTGCCTAACAGCAGGCCTGAAAACACAAGCCTGCCTGCTGCCTGCCTGCTCTGCGTTTCAGAAACCCTAACAGATGGACAACAAAGGCACAGCCGTGCCTGAGACTCAATCTGCATCTTTCTTTGTAGGCATGCCGGTGTCACAGTTAAAATGGAAGCAGCAAGAGCCTTGTTTACAATTGCTAGGCAAAGCAGTAAAAATCTTTTGGTTTATTTTTTAAGGTTTTGGTGCATGTCTCCCCACACAGCTGTTGCATACAAAACAAACAAACACCCGAAGATAAATCCTGTAGAAGCGAATGCATTAATTCTGTCCATCCAGCCTTTAAAACAGAGTTTAACCCTCTAATTCCTGGGTACACAAACACATTGGAAAACAACTGACTGGCACTAGAGAAGAAAGAGGCAGCCTAGCCGAGCTGCTATTTTCCTCCTGAAGAGATACATTCCGAGTTGGCTTGTGTTTACATCCAAATCACAGCTTGCTTTCTGTCAAACATCGATCAGACACCCTGAAAACAGCTGACATCACAATGCCATTAACTAAAACACACACACTACAATCCAGTGAGCAGGCACTAGCGTTGCACACAATGTTTACTTTTCTGCAGGGCTATTCCTACCCATGTTACTCACCACAGCAGCTTCCTACCCCAGTGCATTTCTGCTGCATTTCCCACATACATCTCAGAATGCTTTCTTAAAGCTCCCGGGCTGTGCACAATGTATACCGAGTGATAGAGAGGGGGGGGGGGGATCCTTCTCCTCTTTCCCTACTGCCCTCTTTCCACGGCCCTCCCCCTCCCTTTCACTGCAGACACAGCCTGGCCAATCAGTGCACTATAGCATCCCTGTATCTCAATCCATCCTCTTTCAAACACACACACACAAACAAAAACAAGGTTTTTACAATCCCACTAACAAGAAAACTCCTGTAGCACCAGAAAATGCAACAGAATTAAACAGAATCTCTCAGATAACACACTGCTCCCTTAACTAACTTATCGTTCTACTTACCAACCTGCCCCCTCCACCCAACCCTGTTCAAATCCAACACACAGATTACAGTAATCAGGGTAAGCACAAGCCTTTCCCTGCTGCTGCCGCTGGGTAATCCTGTGGAGGCACGGAGACGGACGCTGCAGAGCTACAGTACCTGAAGCGGGCTCTCCGGCTCGGGGCAGGCCCCTCTGCCCGGCCTCCCCCCTCTCTGTCCTGCAGGTCTCGCTCCTCCCCTGCCTGGCCGGAGCTGTCGGGCCGCGCCCGCCGGACATGAATTTTAACTTTGCGGAGGTTGTAGCAGCAAGAAGGAGGACTATTGAAAGATCTGCGGCATCTCACCATTTCCCTGGGTTCAGCGGCGGACTCTGCAGGCTCGACTGACACATGATCACAGACTGAAGCAGATCCCCCCTCTCTCTCTCTCGCTCTCTCCCCCGCAAGCTCAGCCTCGCTCAGCCTCCAACACTCAAGCGTGTGACGTAGTCCTGGGTCCCAGCTTCTCCAGAGGCTTCTGCTGACTACAGTAATTTGCTTCCTCTGCTTTGTCCTGGGCTGGCTCAGAACAGAGTGCAGCCTCAATAAACTACAGCAGACAGGCACGCTTTGCAACAAAAAGAAATGATCTCTTTAAGAAAGTACTCATTACAAAAGAACAAGAGAATAGGACAGAATAATAATAATAATAATAATAATAATAATATACAGTAGATTGTTTAAGATTTTAAAGATGTGTTCTGCCTACACAGTGCTTGGGTATTACCTGTTATCTGAAACTACACAGTCCAGGGGTTAGTAAAACCAGATTACTCCACAGTACTCTAAATGAAAATCCATTACTCCCAATGGGCAGGACGGATTTCAGACGCTTTCTTACCAAGATATCAGGATGTTTCATCAGGAAGACGTTCCCATGAACTACGATGCACCTTAAAACAATATAAATACAGATGAGCTATTCTGTGAAAGCAGCCAGCTGTCCAGCGTCTCCTGCATGCCTCTCTCAAGGGACCATGTGTTTGTAAACAAACAGCATTTATAGATCCTCGACGGCAGGGCGTTACTATTTCTGTGTATCTGAATGTAGGTGAATGATGCCGTGTTGCTTGTTACTCTCTTTCTACTATGTGAGTCTTTCACTGTACGCAGCATCTAAACTGTCTGAAGCAGGCATCCTAACACAGGCTGGGTCTTGCTAGAAAGAGCCCATATCATCTTATTTTCTATTTAATCCCCACTGCCTTCAGTGTTTTTAAGCCTGTTCATCCTGTTTGTCCACGACTCTAAACCAATCTCCCCAAACCGCCGTGCCAGAGATGAGCTCATGGGAATCATCAGCTGGGTGACCATTGCTTTTTTACTTCTTCCAGACGGATGACCAAGATTTAACCCTGTAGTCTCTCCATGTGTTCACTATCAGCTGGAAAGAAGCAGAGTCAATAGGGTCTCTCTCCTCTAATGCTTGGTGCAGTCAGGCTAGCATTGAAGACAGTGTTACATTCACTACTAGACAGTACAAAACAGTAAACTTAAACTTATTATTTCATATTTTAAAACAACCATTGGACAGGGTTTTCGAAAAAAAAAAACATTTTAAGCGTTTTATTTATTTACAGCTTGCCAATGTGTGCTAAACTAATGAGAACTCAAGTTTAAAATAACAATGTTATCCTGCAGTTCATTAATACAGTATCCCGATGCAAGACAAACCTGCAAAATCCCCATTCAGTAACCCAAAGAAGTGAACACACACTGAAAAGTGATCTGACTCGCTCCCCCTCCCTCTGTGAGCTTCCCCTCGCTGACCCCCCCGGCCATGGGTTCGAGGGACGCCTGCAATAGCGTGCTGGGCTTCTGTGACGGGACTCAGCCGAGACCTCGGAAACTCATTTCACAGAACTACTGTATAATAATCCACAGGGACAGCAATAAGACTCCAGTTGCAGGGCAGTTTGAGCCCTTCCTGGTTTCACTGCGAGTTTAATATGACACACCTGAGCTTGTTACCTATACACTGGGGGTAATCAAGCTTGTATTAAAACCTGGAATGGGTTTAACTGCTCTGCAATAGGAGTCTTATTTCTCATCCCAGATCCAAACCGCTCGCAATAATCCTCTCTGTCTGCCCGTGTTTGAATCGCGTGCCCAGCACAAGGTTGATGTGTCCACTGAAGGGATTGGCACTGCTCCTAATTGGCTAGGACTGTTTAGCGGTGGTGTGAGTTGGGGCTGGCTCACCCCCCTCAGCCCAGCGTAGGTGCTGACTCAATCACAATGCATATCACCTAGAATATTGTACAGGGTGCTATACGATGCAAACTGATATCACTCCACGGAGGTCACAGAGGCTGCCCACGAGGGTGCTTGCTGGCCACTCTGAACTGGAAGCAAGAAGAGGCTGTGTAAAATTGTCCATTAGAGTCTCAGAATGATCCTTCAATGAACTCACATAGCACAGACATTCCTGTAAACTCTTCCCTCTCTGTGGTCCAGTGTGGCAGCGCCATGCTTCAGTCCACAACAAGAGAGCCTCAATCGACAGAAGGCAACCCTCCCTGCACGTCGCGATGTCGTAACTTTTTCATTAAGAAATTTTTTTTTATTATATATTTTATATATATTATATATATATATATATATATATATATATATATATATATATATATATATATACATAATACACCTACATAGTATCACCAACTACAACAATTTCTTTTTAAAACGACTTTGTTTTTTTTGTTTTGCTTTGCAATGAAAACCGTTCCCTGCGTTTCTTGGAGGTTCTGTGCTCAACTCCTGATAGTCCCTAGAGTTGTGAATGAATGAATGAATGGAGAGATTGATTGATCACCGCACGCCGACACAGGGGATAATGCCACAGTAAAAGCAGCTTCGCTCAGTGAGATTAAAACCATCTGAGGAGTCAACTCTTTTTTTTCAAAAACCTACAAATAAACTAAAATTTACAAAAATCTTTCCTACTCTTTCTAGATATTTGAATTTCTCTTCTTTTTTTTTTTTTTTAAATACACTGATATAACCGTTCCCCAAGTAACAAGATAAGCAACCTTTACTAAGTGAGCTATTAAAACAAAGATCTAGATTTAGTCCTTCCTCTCTGCATTGTATTCTGATGGACTCCCCAGCAAAGGGTTTCTTTCCCAGGGGGGCTGGCACATTCCCAGATCTGACCCTCTCACTCTGCAACTTTTCTCCCCTTTCCACTTCCCCTGAACCACTGAAATCAGGAGGCACTATGATGAAGTAATCCGTCCTTTCTATCAGCACTGACAGCAGACACTTACCACCTGAATGCTGCAATGCAAAGTTTAATTACAGCCCTGCAGTTCCAGCAGGTGCTGTTAATGAGTGCACTCTTGAGACCACAATGCATTGCTGAGGCTTCAGTGCAGCCCCTGTAACTGGAGATGCCTTTATCAAACACAGGCTTCATCTTTCATTGAAGCATTCTGATTTTAGTGGAACTCTTAAAAGACCTTTTAAGGCTACTGCAGAACTTTTGCACGGGACTTTGACGAGCCTCTCTTGCAGAGGAGTCACCAACCGTTCCTTTTTGAAACGGCACAAGTCCAGCAATATCTTTGTTTCTTTTGTTTGCTGCAAGACATCTGTTCAAACGGTCCTGGCGCCCTCCCTCCTCCTCCTCTTGCATCAAGCACACAAAGACATCCCAACAGGGCTGACAAAAGGGCATTCTAGAAACTTACAAACATGCAAAGGAATTTTTTTTATCCAAAGCGACTTGCACAGACTAGGGGGTGAGCTATGCATCAACTACTACTACTGCTGCTGCAGAGTCACTTCCAACAGGACCTCGGTTTTATGCCTCATCCAAAGGAAGTTGTAAAAGATCACATGAACAGCTAGCCTTTGTGCATCACTTCACTTTCAACAGTCATTTCTTCACTAAGCTGAAAAAGTACGTCACCAAACAAAAGGTACAAATTCAACACATGACTGGGTAGCACAGAGTAAAACAAACAAGGAGAAACTGCAAGCTGTTAGTAGAAAAACAAGCAATACCCAAGACTTCAGAATCCTTTCGGCTTTCTCTAAACCGCTAAGAGGATCCCTCTCAAAATGTCATTATCACGTATCAAAGACTGGACTAAAATGATCACGTGTCTCTGTTGTTTCAATGTTATTATACTATGTTTCAAAGACTATACATTACACAGAGGTAACTGTATTACTAAAAAGGTCACTTTAGCTTTAAGAAAACTACAGTATAAAACAAACAACAAAAAAAGATTAACCACTAACCTTTCTGATGGTTTAGCAAACTGATCTAAAAGATCTCTAAAGCTTGAAATATTAAAGTCACACAAAGAGTTGAGGAAGGCAGAGGGTGCTGGGTGCTTAGTAAGCTCCACACAGAGAAAGTTCTCCTGACTCCTTTCCAAACTTCAGCCCAGCCCAGAAACTTCTAGCAGCTGTTGTGGCTGACTAACGGACTCACACACTCTCATTCAGTGAACAGAGCTGTGGCGTACTGCAGGAAGCGCTATTTATACAGGCCCTGCCCTTCCTACTGCATGACGAGCAAACACACTTCCCCTTGAAGGGGTCAGAGGGTGCAGAGCACAGCTGGAGGGGTGAGCTGTGCGGTGGAGAGGGGATGAGTTGGAAATTGAGGATAACATGTTCCACCCTCCCCTACGGCAGATTTCTCTACTGTTGGGAAATCTTTCAAAGAAGGAAAAACACATACTTTTTTCAAATATCTAAATCTTCCACATAGCACAGGTCTAAGGCCGGAGACACACAAGCAATTTAAGCAATTTTTTCTTGGCATCTCAAATTGACAGCTTGAGTTTAAACACATTTTCGACTGGCAATCGAGTTGCTGGAATAGACCACTGCACAATTTTTCTACGTGCCTGTGCGTGTTCAGCCTGACAGCAAGTCTGAATCTTTTTACTTGGCTAATGATTGTTACACACATAGCTTTCATCAGTGCAGTAACACAATTCTGTTAGTGCATTGACGAAGGCCAGTGGCCTCTACACGTCTGCGTGAATGCGCGTCACTGTTTTAATTCACAATGAGATTATAATAATAAATATATAAGCTTAACAGCAGATACCTGGTGGCTGCTTGACTTTTTTTACGACATTCTGTATATTTACTTCAGCCTATAACACAACGTCAATTCAAGAACATTTTAGCATGCTCCTTTTCTTTCAAATACACATATAGCTTATCTTATTAAAAAGGGTATTTAAAGAAAAACCCAATTAAATGTAATAAAACAATTACACAAGAATGATATAAGAAAGCCTTCTTGCCAAATGACAGAAACAGCCATGACATGTACAGCTCCAGTAAGCAGAAAAGCACAAATGACTGTTTGAATCCCAACATACTGATTAAACTTTAATATTTTATTGCACAATACTGTCTCAGCAGGGACTCCATCAATCTGATGCAATTAATCATGAAAAGAGGAACTGGGTCTAACTGACGCAATCCCCAAGGCTCCCACAACAGCCAGTAAAATCCCTCTCGGACACGCCGATGCAATATTTGGTAACTTAAAAACCGCTTCTGATTCACCGTCACTAACATTATGTCATCTTCAAAAAAACAAAAAATAACTTTTTCAATTCGGGAGCAGTGATGCGCTTGTCTGAAGAAAGTGGGAATAATGTATTTTTAAGCAGGGATTGATCTAGAAGTGCTTGAATTTCCGGGAAATCGACCGAACACACCACCACCGCACACCTCGTCCCCCTGCCTGCCTGCCAAATCTGTCAAGTGTCATTTTAAGATCTGGTGTTTTCATCAATCAGTCATGCAGACGTGTTGTTCCCCTCGGTGTATCGTGCACACAGCATTGCCACTGTTAATGTGACCTTCTAGAACTCACTGCCCAATCCCGAAACATCACCGACACTTCAGAAACGAAGCTGCCCATAAAAGTGCTTTGCTTGATAAAAAACAAACGTTGCACACACCATGGAGCACAAAGTGCATCCTTCTGATAAAAATAAACAGCTTAAACAAACACAGCAGGCCACAGCAGTGCCTGGGGCTTGTGCAATAAAGGTACAGCGTGATCTTCCACTTCAAACCACGCATTGTGGAGCCACCGTTCTAGGTCTTTCCATCTTAAATAAAGCACTCCCTCTGTTTAACTGCCAAGTTTTAAAAGCACAGCAATTAAACAATACAAGCAGGAAGTCCACTGTAATACAGCCTGTCGTAATGCAGAACTGCGCAGACAGCTCCAGAGCCAGCTAGAGATTAATTCCGCTCAGATGCTTGTGTTGTTTCGCTGTGACCTCTTTGCATGTACAGCAGACCAGAGTACAGTAAGATGGGGCATCTCAGACCGGCTGATTCATGATGGCACTCTTTGTGCATCGTGGAAATGCAGCTTTAGAAACAGACACGCAAGCGCGCACACACACACACACACACTGAAAGTATGTCGATCAAAGCCCTCTGCACATCACTCATCCTTTCACAGGACTCTCACACTTGCATTGAGATACTGGATATTCACAGTATGGGTTTATTGAACGGGATATGAAAAGGGTAGATACAGTGAAAGCACTGCTGTCTGTGTCAGCACACTGTACCCCAGCATCCAAAACACGCTTTAACAGCTTGTCCAGTTAACATCCGCCCAGGGAAACAACAACAACACAAAATACAAACACACACTTTCAAAAGGCACAAAACAAAGCATTTTCACTGGCCAGAGAGCTGCAGCCTCTCCACCAAAACAAGCCTCCTTTCACAGACAACAGAGCGGCTCTGCTTCACTGACACGCAGGGAATGCTTTTAAAACCCTTTACAAGCAAGCTACGTGTGCTGCAGTTAAAGACCACTTTTGTAACCGTTCACTAAAGCTCTTGAATATTATTGGAATGGTATTTTTATAAAGGATATAGGGGTTATGTTGTGCTTGGAGTGATATATTGCCTGGGTACAGTATAATGAAAGCACTGTTTGTATCAGACATTTCTGTTTATACACACTAAGGGTAACACAAAATCAAATGTGAGAATTGCAATATTGTAAAGTTGGGGTAATGGCAACCAATCTATCCTCGCACATGTGCAGCAGCTTCTGCATCAGGGGCAGTGATGTTGTTTGCCGTTTGCGTATGTTGCATGTTCAAGGACTAAGCTGCAGTGGTGCTGCACACTGCCGCAGTATTCCTCCCACACTCTGCAGAAGGCATGCGTTGACCTGCGAGTGACTTTCTACAGCAGGTATGTAACCGTCTGTTTCTGTGAATCCTGGGCGAGGGTTTGTTTTTACATGGAAAAGACCGCGCCCCCAGTGCTTGGCAGCAAAACCACTAAACCGTTTCCCCAACCTGCAATTCGTGAGCCACGCGTGGAGGAACCTCAATCCCCTGTCTCTCCAGCTCTCTGTCCTTGTACCGTCCATACTGGGAGTAGCCCACGTAGCCGCTGCCAGTGGCTAACAGCACGTGCAGGGGCCGCAGACGGGCCACTGCTCCCACAGAGGCAGCATGCAGAGTCCTCCGACCTGGAACAAGAAGACAGACACAACTGTGAGGCGCTTCACTCTCATGATCAGAGCACAAAGCATGAAGGAGGAAAACCTGAAAATGACACGAGGGACAACAGAGTTCTGGTCGATCTGTTAATCTTGCCTTACAGGCACTGTCTTTTTCTCCTCCTAGAAGTTGTTGTAGTTTCTGTTGGAAGAGCTATAGTGACACCTACAGCCCATGCAGGGTCAGTACATTTCTCCAAGAGCAAAGAGCACATTTTGTCTCTGTAGTACCTATTCATTTGATAATAACACCCAGCATGTTCATTAACACTGAAAATGTTTCTATGCATTGCTTTCTTAAAATGGTCAAGTGGAGGGTGATGACACCATTCTCTTAGACTTGTATTAAGAACACTTTTAGAAGCGCCTTCTAAGAAAACAAGGATACTGACCACTAGAAAATCTTCGACAGGGTAGTCCCACATTCTCCCCAAACAACCTACAAGAGAGACAGGCAGCGGGTGAATTATTAACAAAACTGGACTGTGTTAAACAGTCGCTGTCAAGTAAACACAGCCATTTTATTGAGGACATCCTTTATGACGCACAGCTGTGCCTAACGAATAAAAAGGAAAGGCAGAACATCTGCAAACCTCGAAGAAATGCTCCGAGAGAACGGGCAGCATCCATGCAGAACAATTGTAGCTTTTTGAGCTGGCGTTATATGTAGACACACACACACACATTACATGTTTTCATATTAAAACAAAGTGAATATTAACATGGACGGTTTTGTGCAATTATAGTAATTAATACATCTGTCGTACAGGCCAATTCAACTGATATGCACACAACTTTGAAAAATATGCATGGTCTTTTTATAATTAAATTTGCATATATGCAGATAGGGACACCTCAGGAGTTTACACTGTGAAGTCCTGCATCTTTGATTGGCATGTCTGACGTAACCTCTGTCTCCTAGTTCAGCGCGTGGTTTGTTTATCAATCAGCAATAATTACCAACAGTACAGCACCGGAACTGAGGACGCTGACAACAGGAAGCAATGGCAAGGTTATATAGCTATTTATAGTCACACATGGAAACAATACTTATTTGAGTATTTTTACAGAAGCCCGTGTGTGCCGCTTGAAAGGATAATGTGGTTGTCTGGCACCTGCCGTCTTGAGGAAACAATGAAATAACGGTGAGAGGGAGCGCTCGTCGCAGACCTGGGCTTCGTACCCTTCCTACAAACGTTGCAGCCCTGTCGCGTAACACTCGCAAGTGCAGCTGGACCCGAGCGGGGCTGGGTTCCCGTGTTCGAACCCGGCCTGGCAGGCGGTCCCAGTTCGTGTACGTGTCGATAAAACGCTCGAATTAAACCGAGTTACCTCCCACTGCAGCCCGCTGCAACCCTCAGCCGAAACACGCACACCTTCACCACGGCCGCAGCCATCTTCCTCGTGTGAGAGAGGCGGTGCGCAAACAGCCAATCAACGACCTCTCTGAGCATGACGACACATGGAACACTCGCGCTTATCCAATAAGTGATTCGGCTGAGGTGGACCTTTAACACTCAGACCCGCCCCCCGCTTTAAATGACCCTGGAAACAAAGAAATGCGTTTATTGACACTGCCTGTCACAGCAGCGGCAGGCGAGAGAAGCGTCTTGCCTGAACATGAAATGAATCAAAAACGATTTACTGTCTACAATGTCGCAGCAGCAACCACTAGACTAGGGCAGATACCGATCGGGCAGCAGATCGCCCAGAAGCTGGGTTATTCAGCTTGAATCGCAGACTTTGCCGCTGCGAAAGCACGGCAGCTTAACGCCTGTCTCTGTGAATGTGCTGTTTTGCGGTTGCTGTAGTGAAATGCAATGTCATGATAGTGTCGGTGTTGCACTGTTTCAAAGCTGTGTTATCACATCATTATTACTGAATAGTGAAGGGGCCCCTGAATCGAGCTTTGCATGGGGCCCCTGCTGGTGGATGTCACACATGTTTCTATATGTAATTAGTGTTTTGATCCTCAGGGTAAAAATAATATTTTCACTTCCTCTGTACTTATTAAATGAATAGTGATGTTAAACCCTATTCAATGTGGCACGAATCAGACACTCTTGTAACTTATTTGCGTGTCAGAGCTGCCAAGTTTTTGCTTATTGCAGATTTCTGTTTCTTTTTCTCTCAATAGTATGTAATCATATTCCCAGGTGACCCGTTAGTTTTGCTTTTGAAGAATGGGAATATTTACAATAGGCCTTTTCATATATACAAGAACAAAGGAACAGGCAGACTATTACCAGCACGCCTGGGAGTATCGGTGCATACCAGTTCAAGAGCTGGTCAAACTGGTTTAAAAAAAACAAACGGTTCCTTTAAATTCTTGATATTGTTCTGCCAAGTGTTTGTTTTCTATATGCCATTGCATTCTAAAGATATTATTGCCAATATCAGGGTCGCTAGATTACATTATGTATCTGTGCGTTACTTTCTGGAGGGTGCAAGCTAATTTCAACTTTAAGCTTTTATTGACTCGTATCGGTGCTCACTCGTGGATGATCTCTCGCAAGACGCTGACGGTATTGTTTTGAGCGAAGGGTTTTAGCAGCAGACGTTTGCACTTCACGCCCCCATGAAAGCGTCACGATGCAACTTTAAAGTTTCCGTGCCTGGCAGCGATTACAGAGTGTGTTAAACTGTCAGAAAAGAGAGCTCTGCTTCATGACAGATGTGCATCTGGTTCCAATGAAGCAGTGTGGAAATGTTTTCCATCTGTAAAATAAGAGAGGAGAAATGCTCTAGCTATACACCCATCCCATGTGAAGAGCGCCTCACTGAACAGCGGCGGTGATGTCTGTACTATAGTCTAAACGGGACACACTTTGAAACTGTTTGCAATCCAGGCAACATACAACTGGCACGCCGGGCTCCGAAAGGAAATTCAGGATGAGAGGGTTCCTCCTCCTTATTCTTCTCATCTCTTTTTCAGATTCCTCATGGGGTAAGAACCGCTGTCCTTTTACCTGGAGCTGCACTTTTTTTTTTAAATTTGAAAAGTTTATTTATTTTTCGGTTTCAGTTTCTAGTTGTTTTCAAAGGAAAGGACGTGCGACAGCATGCTCACTCTACAACAGTGCGAACAGCAGACTCACTCTACAACAGTGTGAACAGTATACTCACTCTACAACAGTGTGAACAGTATACTCACTCTACAACAGTGCAAACAGCATACTCACTCTACAACAGTGCAAACAGCATACTCACTCTACAACAGTGTGAACAGTATACTCACTCTACAACAGTGTGAACAGTATACTCACTCTACAACAGTGTGAACAGTATACTCACTCTACAACAGTGCAAACAGCATACTCACTCTACAACAGTGCAAACAGCATACTCACTCTACAACAGTGTGAACAGTATACTCACTCTACAACAGTGTGAACAGCATACTCACTCTACAACAGTGTGAACAGCATACTCACTCTACAACAGTGTGAACAGCAGACTCACTCTACAACAGTGTGAACAGCATACTCACTCTACAACAGTGCAAACAGCATACTCACTCTACAACAGTGCAAACAGCATACTCACTCTACAACAGTGTGAACAGTATACTCACTCTACAACAGTGTGAACAGTATACTCACTCTACAACAGTGTGAACAGCAGACTCACTCTACAACAGTGTGAACAGTATACTCACTCTACAACAGTGCAAACAGCATACTCACTCTACAACAGTGTGAACAGCAGACTCACTCTACAACAGTGTGAACAGCAGACTCACTCTACAACAGTGTGAACAGCAGACTCACTCTACAACAGTGTGAACAGCATACTCACTCTACAACAGTGTGAACAGCATACTCACTCTACAACAGTGTGAACAGCAGACTCACTCTACAACAGTGTGAACAGCATACTCACTCTACAACAGTGTGAACAGCATACTCACTCTACAACAGTGTGAACAGCATACTCACTCTACAACAGTGTGAACAGTATACTCACTCTACAACAGTGCAAACAGCATACTCACTCTACAACAGTGTGAACAGCAGACTCACTCTACAACAGTGTGAACAGCAGACTCACTCTACAACAGTGTGAACAGCATACTCACTCTACAACAGTGTGAACAGCATACTCACTCTACAACAGTGTGAACAGCATACTCACTCTACAACAGTGTGAACAGCATACTCACTCTACAACAGTGTGAACAGTATACTCACTCTACAACAGTGCAAACAGCATACTCACTCTACAACAGTGTGAACAGCAGACTCACTCTACAACAGTGTGAACAGCAGACTCACTCTACAACAGTGTGAACAGCAGACTCACTCTACAACAGTGTGAACAGCAGACTCACTCTACAACAGTGCGAACAGCATACTCACTCTACAGTGCGACGCGACCTAGATCATTCAGAGTAGTCAACAAGCAATTAATTTTTTAATATTACGTAGAACAAGTTAGTATATCTGTAGTTACCTGCAGTTCTCATGTGCCCCTTGGTAAAGCACACAGTTATAGCCTGTGTAGATCAAACTAGACAGTCAGATGCACAGTGAAAAAGCATAGCAACGTTTATTAATGCAAACTAAAAGCACAAGTTAATAAGAAAAACACACACAGAAACGCAGGAAAGTGCATATTTACAGTGCATGTTGTTATTCATTTATATTCTGTGTCGCTGTCATTTTCCACTGTATTTTTGCAGTTTTAGCTTGCTTTCTCCATAGCTATACTCTGTGCATTTACCATAGTTTAGCCTGGTTTGCCGTCTTTGTTAACACGCTGTATCATGCCTCTCTATTCCTTACAATGCATACCTATGCTTTTTCATAATGCCTTATTCCACTTTGCTGTGCTTTCACTATGGGAAACAGTATCAGGATTGACCTCCCTGACACTGGCCTTGCAGTCCCAGTGAGTTAAACTCCAGTGAAAGAGGTTCTGTTACATCCCCTCAGCTGCACTCTGCAAAGCTGTTACCTTTGGGTTGCAGGGAAGAAGTTCAGGTGGTGCACAGTGTCTGAGAGAGAGCAGAGGAAGTGTGCCGAGCTGTCCAAGGCCCTGGTGACAGTGCTCCCTCCGGCAGCCCTCAATGCGTTCGCCAGGGTCTCCTGCATAATGGCACACAGCGCGGCTGACTGCATCAGCAAGATAAGGGTGAGGCAGCTGAGTGACCTCCTGCATGCAGGAGTCCAAATAACAGCACTTCTGAAAGGGGAAAGTTTCAACAGGCAGACTGAGTGGAGGCTGACACAGTAACGGACAGGGTTGGATCATTTGGTAACCCACATGAGTAAATCCGTCTTCAGTAGTATCAGTCTACAATCGTTAAGAGTCAGGTGTAAAAAACAAGAAGAGGAATGATTGCTTTTGGATTGGAGGTGTATGAGTGTTCTGGCCCTGGCACAAACACATTGAGACTCCTACACTTAGTTACTCAGTCCTGAGATTAGTTTGTTCTGCTGCCATATTGACAAAGCTTCATACCAGGTCTATTACAGTGTTGCTGCTCTGAATACTCAGTATCAGTTTCTTGTAAAGGGAGAAAAAAAACTGGTGAATTTTATGACTTCAATAAAGGAGTCTTAGCAGCACATACTAGAGGAGACATAGTGGAGGGCTCAGAAAAAAAAAACTCACTAACCCTTTCTAAAATCAAATAGCGTTTCCAGAACTGCACACTTTAATTAACCCAAACGGGCTTTAAAAAAAAAAACAACACACAGTCCTTAAAGTATTTAGAGCAAGCGAAATAGTTCTACAAACATTCTCAGCCTCTCAAAACAGTACTGCTGCAAACATGTATTTTCATTTTCAAATACACGTTTGCCAGTAAATGCAGGACAAACAGGTGAAGAAATCTCTGTTTGGAGGCCATGCTTGTCTGGCACCCCCTGGGTCACCTGTGGAGTATGTAATGTCACCTGGCCGTTGTGTTTTACATTCCAGCTGTTTGAAGTGTGTCACAGCTGCTCCGGTTGTCTGGTTGTCTTGTCCCTCAGGCCAACAAAGCCGATGCTGTCACCCTGGATGCTGGAGACGTGTACACTGCAGTCAAGCAGTTCAACCTGGTCGTGCTGGCGAAGGAGATCTACCCAGATGGTGAGTGTGTGGCTGCAAAGAACCAAGACACAGATCTACAGTATGCACACCACTTCTCACTCACTGTGCCATTGCAAACGCAGACATGTTCAATCCACATAATATCCAGCGCCCTGTGTGCAGGCTTTCAGAGCGTTTTTTTAAAGCCTTTTAAAGATATTTGTGTTGGCACTGTAGTTGATCATGGGATTGCTGTCAAAAGGCTTCTAAATGTGTTGAATTGCTGCGCTGAAAAGTCTGCGCTGGGTTTTCTGGTAAGAAGCCGGTAGACTTGAGTTCCTATTCCCAGCTCTTGCTGGCCAGCAGCTCCACATTTCCCCCGTGATCATTTTCAGTGGTAACGGCACTGTAGTGCCGTACATCCAGTGGTATTGTATACAGTGGTACATCAAAGTACATTTTCTATAATAGAATAAGAGATTTCTGTTAATAATGAAAGTTGAAGTAAAAGTTATCAAACTATAACCCATCTTGTACTAATAACTGTACCTCTGCAGTTTCGCTGTGATCGTCCTTCTTCACTAGCAAACACCCAGCTGTGCTAAACTTAGGAGACACTCAAAGTAACGCAGTAAGAGTATGTGAGTGAAGACTTTGAGAAATGCTTCAGACTCAGCTTGTCATTACCCATTTCAGTTTCGCAGTAAGCCTGTCTGTTAAAGTGTGCGCGCCCCGTCTCTGTCTCTGTGGGGTCCGCAGGGGGCTGCGTGTTCGCCGTGGCGGTGGTCCGCAATCAGAGCCTGGATGTCCGCAGCCTGCACAAGACCAGGAGCTGCCACAGCGGGGCCCGCTCCACTGCCGGCTGGAACCTGCCCGTGGGCTTCCTGCTGTCCAGGAACTACCTGCAGTGGTACGAGGAGCAGCCCCTGAGCGAAGGTGAGCAAACACAAGCACGAGGAACAGCTGGACATTGAGTTCAATTAGCGTGCGAAGATGAAGGTGTGATTTACACACACACACCACAGATCAGTTAGTCAGCAGTCAAGGCTGGACACTGGCAAGAAGAAAAGCATTTTTACCTTACTGTCTCCATCCCGCCACGTTGATGAAAAAGCTACTGATGAACCCGTTTTCCTCCTTTCACCTCTCCCTCACTTCTGTCCCCATCCCCTCTCCTCTCCTCTCCAGCGATCAGCTCCTTCTTCAGTGCGAGCTGCATCCCCGGGGCTGCCTCGCTGGCCCCCGAGCTGTGCACGCTCTGCCAGGGACGGAAATCCTACATCCGGGACAAGAACTATTTCTGCGAGGCCACCGAGAACGAGCCCTTCTACGACTCGGAGGGGGCCTTCAGGTAGCCAGGTTACTTTCACTGGCCCTCCTCCTGAGAGCTGCAGGACCCTGACTGAGGGTGTGGAGCAGCTTTCTTAGGGACAGAGGAAAGAGAATAGACCTTCACTGTACAGTCCTAGCGACAAGATAGCCTGGACATACTGACCTGCTGTACCATACCAGTACTACAGTAGCAAGCTCACATGCACACTGCAGCCATCGCTGTACAGTACACCACCACAGAAGCCCAGTACACACCTGAGTGTGTTCGATAACTAACTAGAATTGACAGAGCCATCAATTAAACACCTGATTGTTAATATCCAGTACAATTCCTTATTTCTTTTCTAGATGTTTGAAAAGTGGCAAGGCTGACGTTGCCTTTTTAGATCACACGGCTATACTCCATATTGATGGTAAGTAGTATGTATTTACTGAGCAGACACCTTGCAAAACAGTATATCTGTTATATTTATTTCACACTATCAAATCGTACAGTATGTCTATGAAATCGAAATAAATACACCAAAGTACAGTATGCTGTATTATGCAGCATTTACTTCTCACTTGATAACTGATGGATTGAGTCGATTGATCAATAAATAAGACTACAGACTGACTGACAGAGGTAGACAGGTCAAAGATAGGCAGACAGACTGATTGTTGGTTTGATAGGAGATACATATTTGTCAAGCCTGTGACCCTGCGCATCTGCAAGCGAGCGACTTAACCACAATGCAAAGGAGCCGGGCTCCTCTGCATTCGTGGTTTTAAGCTTTGAACCTCGTCTCATCTCACCGACGGGACAGAATCTGTAGCGGCAACGCATCGCACAGCACTGCCCCATTGCACATTTCCAAAAGGGTATCGAAGCTGAGTGCACAGAGCCAAGCACGCAGCAGCACTGCAGCTGTTTCATTGTCTCTTCTTGCAGAGTCGGAGAAGGAGAGCTACAGGCTACTCTGCGCCGACGGGTCCAGGGCAGAGCTGGCAGACTTCAGGAGGTGCAACCTGGGCCGGGGTCCTGGAAGAGCCGTGGTGACGAGACACAACTACAAGAAGATCGCACGCAAGTTCCTGACCGTCGCACAGGTGCAGCAGGCTCAAACCCTGATCTGGGGACAGTTGAAACACAGCATGCCTACGAACATGGTTTTAGGAATGTGTAACCCTTGTGGTTTGTTTCAGCGGCTGTTTGGGCGCCGGGGGCGCGAGGGCCAGCGGTTCCGTCTGTTTGAGTCGTCTGCGCTGGGAGGGAGGAACCTGATGTTCCGAGATGTGACGGAGAAGCTGCTGATCCTCTCCGACGAGGTGGACATCAACCAGGTCCTGGGGCTGGACTACGTGACCCTGCTGAAAGGACTTGGACACGAAGGTAGAGCCGTGATACACGAGCGAGCCGCCAGCAGTGTGACCGACATCGTCCTTGTTAGCTTGTATTCTGCCCCAGAACTGTTCCATCTTTTTATCTAAACCAGCTATGTGGACAGTGCATGCAGTCTTTTAAAAGCCAGGAACCCAGCCTTGATTGGGATGCTTTACCTCTAAATGGAAAGAGCCACATGCTTGCCAGCCCTGCTATGCACTGCACTCTAGACTCCTGTTCCTCTGTACGCAGGGAGCTCCATGGACAACAGTGTGGTCCGCTGGTGCTGCATCAGCATGGGCGAGCAGAAGAAGTGCGAGGAGTGGGCTCTGAATATCAAATCCGACCCCCTGGTATGCGTCAGAGCCACATCCATGAGCGACTGCATTGAGAAGATCAAGGTGAGGGCGCTGGCAGGGCAGCCTGTCAGTGTGGGATTGAGCTGGTTGTGGTTTAAGGTACTTTCGCTGCATTACTACATTTGGCTGTGCTGTTACCATGGTACTGTGTGCCTCTTCCAAGGGACACCGCTTATGATTGTGTGTGTGTCTTTTTTTTAAGAGAGATGAGGTGGACGCAGTCTCGCTGGACGCCAGTCATGTCTACATCGCTGGGAAGTGTGGTCTGGTCCCAGTGGCAGCAGAGTATTATGGTAAGACTCTTCAGCAGTGTTGAAATTAGAGGATAGGTCAAGCGTCACTGATCGAGCACCTGTGGAATCTAAGGAATGTTTTCATTCAGGAAAGGATTTTTAATAATTAGAAACATCTGTGGCTTAAAGTGATGATACAACAACTGCACCTGAAACCACTTTGGCATCATGTAGCTTTGTTAAATTTAATCTGTTAATAGAGATGCATAATATTATAGGGAGGTCTAGTTTGGAAGAAAGAAAGGACTGGTTAGAAAAGTCACTTCAGTGCTGTAAATATATCATTGTTTAATTTGCAATTGTGAAAGTGAAACAGGGGGTATGTCACAATGCTTCCTCCAAACAAAAACGTGAAAGCAGCTTGGTCTGCAGTGTTTAGTGTTTGTAGTATGAATGCCCCTTCCCCAGTGCTGTGCAGCGCTCGCTGCTTTGTAAGGCGTGTCTGTGTTTGTGTTTCCACTCCAGGGGAAACGTGTGTACCAGCAGCTGGAGGGACGAAAGGAGCTGCTCATTACGAGACCGAAGGTACAGTGAGGTTCGGGGGCTACGGCTCCATTCCCTCCCTTCAGCAGTGTGTGAGAGTGAGTGTGTGTGTGTGTTTGGGGGGGGGGGGGGGGGGGGGGGGGGGCTGTTCTGAGGCTGGCATCATCATTTAGATAATATGAGAGTCATGCAGGAGGTGGGCTTGGACAGCAGACAGTGCTGCAGGTCTGTACCGACCTGTATCTGAGCCACGCGGCTCTTGTAATGAAATGCAGGTATTACAGACAGAAGCAACTGCAGAGTGGAAAGAACATTGGCAGCCTCGAAACACAGTGGCACCCTCAACCGGAGTCTGCCAGCTCCTGCTGCGTGGTCCAGCTTGAGAACCACAGAACAGCTGGGGAGCAGGGACCCTGTTCACAAAGCCTCAGTTTCTGATAGATATTTAATCTATAACTCTTTAAAACAATACACAGGCAGAGCTGTAAGTGCTGTGTACACTCACAGATTCTGCTATTGAAGTGTTGTTTCTACAGCTGCTAGGAGCACGTGTTTCGTTATGACAGCGTGATCAGGGTGAGTGACAGCCTCCTGTGAATGAGTTTCTTTGATGTCGTTTCTACTCAGTGCTGCCCCCTGTCTACGCGGTGGCTGTGGTGAAGAAGTCCTCCCGGAACGTGTACTTCGGCAATCTCTCCGGGCGCCGGTCCTGCCACAGCCAGATCTACAGCCCCGCGGGCTGGCTGCTCCCCGCCAACCACACCATCCGAGCCAGCGGC
The DNA here is from genome assembly GCF_017654505.1 of Polyodon spathula. NCBI lineage: Eukaryota > Metazoa > Chordata > Actinopteri > Acipenseriformes > Polyodontidae > Polyodon > Polyodon spathula. The sequence continues at coordinate 21,721,851 of NC_054558.1, read as the reverse complement.
AACCAGAGCTCCCACCGCGACTTCAACACCGGTGAGTGCAGCAGCAGGCAACGCGGAGACATTGAAAGCATAGCAAAGTGTAATGAAGCACAGTGAAAGCATAGCAAAGTGTGATCAAGCACAGTGAAAGCAGGGTAAAGAATTAGTTAAGCATTGTAAAGCGAGGTTAGGTAAAGCATATTAATAGACATGGCAGACTCTGGTAAATGCAGCTGAACCAAGTGAAAATCAGAGTCTCTTACCTGTGGCTCCTGACTCCAGCAGTATAAAAGTGGAGCCCTGTAGTGGCTGTCAGTCTTGTTTTAAATTGAAGAAATGTTTGACTGAAGGTTAACGTTTCTGATAACACCAGGATTCTCATTAGCCACAGTCTTGTTCAAGTTCTCGGCTGTAAGATTGTCTGCTTCAATTAGTTTCTTTCTGTTTTGCCTGTGGCACCTACGTAAGGGTTTCATAACTGATGCATGATATTGTTATTGTGTTAAAAAGCAATGGCAGTGTATTTGCAGGGGAGTGGCTGGCTGGCTGGCTGTTATTTCTCAGTCCAGTCAGCAGCAGGGTTTCACGTGGCACTTCTTCTCATTCCTTGACCCACCCTCCAGCGTACAGGGAGTATTTCTGGAAGGGATGCATGCCTGGAGCGCATGGGAGTCTCTGCAGGGTTTGTATTGGTGGAGACGAGGACCTGGGAGCCAAACCGTCCAATCAGAGATGCGTAGCCAATCATAATGAGCGTTACTATGGCAACTTGGGGTCCTTGAGGTAAGCTCCTTGTGTTAAGCATTGCGTAGGAGTGAAGAGCATTACCTAACATCTGCTGGTAATGACCTTGTTGAAAACAATTAAAAAAAACTACATGAGAACCGAATTAAGCAGGCCACTAATCACTGCAGCAGAAAAGATCATTGTTTCAGGTTTCAATTTAATATCTTGAGATTCAGGTCAAGCGACATTCCTGATGTAAAGTGCTGGGCAGCGGGACAAGAAGGACTGGGCTTGCTTTCCCGTCCCCACGTCACGTATCCCATCCCTCCCCTCTGGTTTGCAGGTGTTTAGTTGGGGATCCAAGCGGGAAGAGTTTTGGAGACGTGGCCTTCCTGGAGCAGCACAGCCTGCTGGATAACATTGAGAGTAAGTAGCAGCAAGAGGGGGAGCCAGGCTGCATGTGCGTGTGTGGCTTGGTCCGTCTGCACAGGGGGACAGGGGACAGGGGACAGACAACGAAAACACCTGTCCTAGCAATCTCAGTAGGGGTTAGAACCTACAAGACATGAGATCAAATCAGGTGTTCTACTGGAACAACAACGCGTGCTAAAGAATGGTTCACTGTACTGTGTTCGTTGTGAAGACTAATAGATAGCTAATGCGTTCAGGGCACAGTGTGCAGGGTGTGCTCCCTCAGCGCTGTATCTCCTCCCCTGCTGACCTCTGTGAATCTCCTCAGATCTGGAGCGGAGCGGCTGGTCGAGTGGCTGGACATCCCAGGACTTGGAGCTGCTATGCCCCGGCGGTCATCGCGCCCCCCTGGCGCAGTGGCGGGAGTGTCACCTCGGCGCCGTGCCCCCCAGCGTGGTGATGACACGCCCTGTCCTCACCACCAAGATCTACGACTTCCTCATGAAGTCCCAGGTCAGCCGGAGCACACCTCCACTTCAGAACTGCATAGTCGCTCTTTCACTAGGACTGTCCATCTGCGCTGTAGAGCAGGGATTTTCTGTAGAACTGCAATTTGTTTGGTGATGTTGCAGGCAGCCAACTGCCTTGCTTTTTGCAACTCGCCCCATACATGCACATTGTGATGGGACTTTTACAACATAAAAAAAAAAATCTATTTAGCAGCCCACAGGAGCAAAAGCCCCCCCCCCCCCCCCTTTTTTTTTTTGTAAAAACACACACAAATCTGTAACATTCCTGCGTGGTTCTGTTTCTTTTCTTTGATAATGAACCGAAGCCATGCTGTTTTTCCACAGGAAACCTTGGAAGCAAACCCCGACTCAGACTTCCAGTTGTTCGAGTCCCAGAAGTACGGAGAGAGCGATTTGCTTTTCAAAGACCTGACGGAGTGTCTGGTCCACACCAGTCACCTGGACCATCGGGCTATACTGGGAGAGGAGTTCTACCAGTTAGTTGAGGCAGCCTTCAACTCCACACAAGCAGGTAGTTAAACATAAAACAGGTCGTTAAACGAGGTTAGGAGACAGCCCACGCATACTGTACCTGCACTGCTTGTTTTCAAAAACACACGTGCTCCCTTGTGGACCATACCGAAACATCGAGTCCACAGGAAACAGAGAGGAAAAGCAGCAGAATGGAAAATAAAGATCTGAAGCCAAGAGGCGGCTGGGCCCAGCACTGCAAAAGCACTGCAGGGGAACCAATGATCCGTCCTCGAACCTGCGACCCTGCACACCGCAACAGAGAGTCTTAACCACAAAGGAGCTGGGCTCAGCTGCATTCGAGCATTGAACCTCATCTCACATCACAGACACAGGACAGAATCCACATCCCACAACACTGCCCGCTACGCCATCACCCGCCACCCCCCCCCCCCAGGGTTATTTAAGGGGCGCCTGTATTTACTTCTGCCATGGCTTATATCCCAGTCCCAAACAAGCTATCAGTACATCTCTGGGATTTTATTATGTATTTCCTGGAGAAGATTCAAAAGGATGAGATAACTTCGTGGCACAGAAATGCATCCATGTTTTATTTCTAGTTGATTTCTTAATGAAGCATTTTTCAAATTTACGTGTTTCTACTTTCTTTCAGGCTTGTGATTTTTACAAGTTCATTTCAGCGACCCCTTCACTCCAGATCATTTTTAGTCAATCACTTTAGCCATTGCAAGCAACTCGCTGGCTGTATGAGGAGACTGACGCTCATTTCAATTTCCCAACAAACTTTCATTCCTATAAAAGGAATTCCACATTCATCTGTTTACTAGACAAAAACAAACCCTCATAACTATGAGTAATGGAACAAATAACAGATTCTGCTCAGCTGCCATTAGAAATATCCTAAACTAAACAAAAATAAAGAAAATTAAAACGGCTTGAGAAACAGCCAGACACAAACACACACAAACACACACACATATATAATATATATATATATATATATATATATATATATATATATATATATATATATATATATATATATATCATCATACAACTGGTTATTTTATTGCATATCTTCTCTGAAAAAACAGCATACAATACATTGTTAATAAACACCTTCTTTTTGTTTGTCTAGATATTCTGCAGTTCTGCAAACAGGACGTCTGCAGCATGTAACGAACTCCTTTCACCATGAAGATGCTCTGCATCACTAAAGAGTCAAATCTGATCGCTCAGCAATACAAACTCTGTCAGCAAAACGGTTTTACTAATGCATTCTCCGGAGGGAGCAGAACAGGGGGTCCCAGGCAGCTACAAACGGCAGAGGCGTTTGGGAACGTTTGCAGTATTAAACAGAAGAAAGGTTATAAGTTAACAGATTTCAATGTAAAAGTAAACTATAAATCATGATGTTGATTCTATACTCTCTATTCTGTTTTGTGATTATTGTTTTTTTGTGCACACATTTATTTCATTGTAACTGCATGCCACATTAAACGCACGCATCATCATACCGACGCCCTCTTTTGGTGTTGAGAGTGAAGCCGCTTGTCTTTTTCTGCTCAAGCCTGCATTTCCACACGTTTTCAGTAACAATTGCATGGAATGTCTTGGAACTCTTACAATTAATGATCCTACTGTAGTAAATCCACTTCCAAAAAGCACCACCCCAGCCCAAACATTATTTAAAAAATACATCAGATAAGTGCATTCAAGGCAACTAAGGTTTAAAACAAATGTTACTTTATTTCATAAATAAAAACTAAACCAAAAAAAAAAAAGGGGGTCACAATGATTAAACAGTAAACTAGTGTTTTTTTAACAGATGTACAGTAGGAATACCTGATCATACAGAGAAGAGTTTGAGATGTGAAGCTTCATATATTACACACACGGAGAGAGAGAGACACGATTCACAAAACCCCAGTGTAATACAGTGTATGATCAAATACACATGGATATCTGTGTGCTGCATTCACACTTGGACGATGCTTTATAAATTTACCAGCTAATATGTACATCGATTGCCAAGTCAACGTATTTCTTCAAAAACCAGGACAGCAAACAAATGAATCCACTACCTAAAAGAAGGAGGCAAGTACTCGCGCAAACGCAAAGTTCTGTTTGATAAGGGGGGGTTATAATAATAATATTGGGAGAATGGAATTGGCTTTTTTCTTTTTGGTTTTATTTAATAAAAGTAAATCACCTGTACCAATAGGGAATCTGAAAAAAACAACCCATATAAACAGACAGAGTGCTTGATCATTCCTAGCAGGTGAGCAACAGTTTCACAATGTGTAAAAGCACATCAGCTTAAAATTAAAAATCACTACCATCTCCACTGAACTGCCCCTAAGAACTGCTGGTGCTCTGTCCCTGTGGAGGAGCCCGTTCCCATGGCAACGGCACACACGTCAGACGTGTCACCCCGAAGCGGTTTTATTTTACATCAGCATGGAATTGAACTGTTTCATTTATTTTTTATTTTTTTACCATCAGGCTATTTCTTTTTCCCCCTCAAGAAATATCAGAAGAAAATGAATAAATAACACCAAGTTTCTACACTTGCATTTCACATTGCGATGCTAACAAATGCAATTATTTTTCTTTCATTAAAAAACTGCAACAATTATTTTTTGACAGCAACTCTTCCAAAAATACTGTCGTTCTGAAGGCAACCTATTGTAGTGATGCGTACAGGTGAAAGGAAATGTGAACAGCCGTGTTTCTTTAACAGGGATCTAACAACGTGTACAATACTTTGAAAAAGAGCTACATCACTGTTTCCCATTACTTTGGCAAGGCTGAATATCGCAGCGCATTATTTTGTTTAGAATGTGCAAATAGAACAGACGTTACAGAAACAAAGTACGATAGAAAAAAGAAGAAGATGAGAGAATGAGAATCCGATCCTCGCAGTCGCATTTTAGTTTTGCAAAGTGCTCGGTTTTGTTTTGCTTTCATGACAGGTGTTTTAATAAATCCAGCACACGCAGGCGTAGGTCTTTCCCTCCCCTGTTCTAATAATAATACTGCAGTTACAACTTCACACTCTGGAAGTACCTGATTCAGCACACCAACAGACGTTCACAGTTACACAGAGCAGTGGCTGCCCATGCCGCTGCTCCACCATGGATACGGACCAATCCAAGGTTTTGTTTCATCCCCAGTCCAAACTAAACAGAGTGCAGTCTCAAGAGGCAGGGGGAGAGCGCGGGCACTGGACAGCAGTGCAGGTTTGAAAATAAATACTGAGGTTCCACCAGGAATTGAAGCCACTCGTATAGGAGTGTGGAGACACTGGAGGCGGATAAGAAAAGCAGGGATCAAGATGGGATCAGTGAAGTCAGTGATTTTAAACAGCGGCTCAGGTCTCTGTGCTGCAGCTCTGCACAGGGTTTAGGTGTTGATGTGCTCGGTGTTGAAGAAGTGCTCCAGCGCGCTCAGCTTCTCGACAAGCAGCACGTCCAGCTCTGCACAGCCCTGCTTCGCTGCCTTCCTGCCCCGCGTGCGGCTGCTCTTCAGCTTCACTCCGGTCCTGGCGCGCCTCTTGCGGGGCACGGTGAAGTCCTGGAACTCCAGGACCCTCTTGCGCTTCTGCTGCCCGATGCACACCAGCGCGCCGTTCTTCTCCTTCGGTTCCTCGAAGATGGTTTCCAGGCTCCTGCACAGACGAAGACGACACTTTATTGGGATTGAACTCTGTGCAGAAATCGGGTGCGGACAGTCAGGTGAGGGTCGTGGGTGTGGCTCGGGCTGATTTACCAGTCGAAGTGAAGCCAGTGGAGAAGAAGCGGCTGCCTGGGTTGGTGACAATTGCTGCTTTTATTACACTCTGTGGAGAGCAGCGATCCACATGCACAAACTCAAGCAGCTGTTTCTTCACTAGGAATGGGAAATCAGCCCAATGGTAAACGACCCTAATGTGTGAAGAGCACGATTTGAACAATCAGTTCAAGCAGCACTACTCGTGACTGACTGTAAAAGTTAGCAGGCCCTTCTGTTGAAGGCTAAGGCTAATATTCAAAGAAAAAAAAAGAAAACTAAAAAGAAAGGATCTGTAGATAGCATGACCTTCTAAACAACCAGAAAGCAGAACAGTATTTCTGCCAATACCACCAGCACACGTGATCGGGGCAGCATGCTTCTTGGCTGTGTGATATCATTAAACAAGCAGGAAGGTCCTGACAGGCAGGATGTGGGAGAATTGGGAGGGGAGGAGTTTCCAGTGAGATAACCAGACCTGTTGGAAGGCGGAGACTTGTAGTTTTTGTTGGTATAGATCTCCTCCAGGCTGAATTCCTTCTTCTTTAATCTGAAGAAAAACAAAAAGCTGCTGAATTCACAGAGTGGCTACGAGGACACAAATGGACTTGAATGTGCCCTATGTAAGACCTAGACCAGCCAGCTGTTTTTTAGTTAGCAACACACACTCAAGCTCCTGATAAGCTCACCTCTTTGGTTTCGGTAGCCCCATAGGGGTTAGACTGTTGTCCGGTTTGGGGACAGTTTTCCGAATGCGGATTTGGGAAACCCTCTTGGTCCTCTGCCCCGGCTCGCTCGCCAGGCTCTTCTCAAGAACACTCTGGGGGGGGGCGAGTGAAACACACGACACATGAGCATGCGAAACACCGGCAGTGGCGTACAGCAAAGCAGCGAGCACTGCAACAGTATCTCCACACCCTTGTTTTCTTCCAATACCGAAGGAATTGCATGCGTCTGTTACTGCTGTAACAAACAAAAAGATGAAAAAAAAAAACCCTTCCCTGTACTACTGATAAACAAAAGAATCACAGCTGTGGCACCAGTTCAAACAAAGAGACCTGCTGCATGACATTTACAACGTGTTCCAGTGATCTCTGGAGCCGTCCACACCACGAAAGAGAGAGCTTATTCTACATGGGGGGAGATCAAAGGTAAAGCCCCCCTCCCCCGTGGTTACGACTGCCTACCTCTTTCATCTCTGGATAGCTCACACCCAGGATCTCAGGCAGCGCCGAGGTTCGCTGGGCGGAGTCACTCGCACGACATCCCATACAGGAGGCTGTTGGCAGGCTCGACCAGGCCATGAGGGAGTTTGGTCTGATCTGTGCAGCTGTCTGGTCGAGCAGTGCAAAGACAGGTTCTGGAACGGGCCGGTCCGATATAGGCAACAATGGCACCAGGCATGGCTCTCCATTTAAAGTGCAGTCGGGTTGTTTGAGGTCACTACAATAGAAACAGGAGACTGACTGTACTTGTACACACCAGGGTCAAGCTGTGTTTAACAGCATTCCCTCTAGTTTCTATAGGCACTCCCTGAAGACGTGGGGCAAACCCTCAGCTTTTCCCCAGGCAGCGAAGTGTGCAATCCCTTACCTTTCATTAGCAACACCTGCTGCTGCAAGGTCTTCAGCAAACAAGCTGGCTATGAAGCACCCCAACAACTGCCCTGCATAGCTGCAATTCAGAATATGCATGAAAAAAACACACTGAAATAAAATGGGCCATTTTGAGTGACCTTGACCACAGTCCCCCCCCCCCCATGCTCACTTTGCAAGCTTTTTTTTTGTGTACATTTTTACCAGCCTGCAGTGATGCAACAGGTCACATGAGTTAAAACAGTACTGAAACTAACAATGTTTAATACTGCACATTTATTTTGTATTGGTCTTGTCTGCTCTGTGTTTTATGTTTTTAGTACTTAAATTGAATCCAAAATCAGCAGCAACCCTTTGAATTAAAAGGGACAGAGACTGATAGAAATGTTTTGCACACCCATCACAGAACTGTGATATTGAAATGTGGTTTCTACAGCTGCAGACAGGACTGCGTTTCGTTATGATGGCACACTTCAGGTTGCAGCTCATTTCAGACAACCAGGGTTTATATTAGCAGAGGATTATAGCAGATTATTAGTTTATTATATGTTCACAAAACATGCATTCTTTTTTTTTTGTATCAAAGCATTTCCAGTCGACATTTGTTCGTTTTTGTACCTGTGATCCATGTCGAGACAGGAGAAGGTAGTGAAATCAGGCAGGCAGGCTGCTGGCCCCCGACTGCGCCAGGCTGCGACGATCCTTCCCAGAGAGTAGTGCAACGAGGGAAAGAGGCTCTCCTTCAGGGTCGAGGAAGACCCCTTCAGCCCCTCCTCAAACTGGGACAGGAACCTCTTCTGGACCGCAGGGACCCTCCTGCCCAGGCAGCGCCGGCGAGTCCAGACCCGGTAACAAGCCTGAGAGGAAAGGGCTAAAACAGTGTGCAGCCCGAACCTGGAGAACGGAGAAGAGGAAGCAGTCCACCACTCAAGCTCCTGGCATTCACTGAAACTGCAGCTTCTGCAGCTAGGCTCGCTGCTCCCAGAGCAAGTAAACAAAACAGGGTGCAATTCACCACTGAAGCCTGCGAGCGTGGTGTTCTGGAGAATGCTTTGGTAACCTGCGGTTGCTGAAACATTTGGAGAGAAGGAGGAACAAATCCATTCTGAAGAGAGAGAGGAGGAAAAGGATGAAGTAGGCTGGATAGATGCTTCATGCACCATGAGGTTTGAAGAAGCACAGTGCTGCATCAAAGACTTCTTATCATCATCACCACCGGACGGTAAAGACGACATAGACCCCAATCTAACATGGAAGGAAACTGGAAAGACAGGGGTAGTAAAGGTCACCAAGGGTTTCCAGCGATCCGTTCGGTAAAAGGAAACCTTGGCTAGATCCGCACTGCAGGAAAGTGCAAGAGACTGAAAGGTTACATTCTTCAAAGAGTGTCCCTTTAAACGGGGAAGACTGCAACAAAAACTGTTGCACCAGTAAGGTTTTAATTTTGTCTTTGTGCACACAGAGACGTCAGCTGCTCCGGCTTTCAGCAATCTGTCTAATCTGTACGGCAAGACTTTGGACGATCTATAAAAAGGTCTGAACTTTTGAGGACTCCTAACCGGCACCAGGCTACTGGCCACGTTAGATAACTTCAACAGCAGAGGTTCCTGGATATTATTCTGAGCCTTTACACTGCTGCGCAGCATATTAAGGGAAGCCTTGTGTGGCTTGCACACCCCGTTTCTTACAGAAGGGAAAGCACTTTCCTCCTTGGGCAGGTTTGCATTCAAAACTGCTCCGCTATGAACTGCGTGGTTCATGGTTTCACTAGACTCATGGTCCAGGTCTGTAACGTTGGCTACTTGGGTCCTGATAAATACTTGAGCGTTTGATTCCCTCATTCTCCTTAGATCCTGCAATGGCTCTGGCACCTTGCTCCCTGCCTTGCAACTCCTCCCCGGCTGTTTCCGTAACTCTACTGCCCTCATCTTTCTAGGCGGCTTTCCGAACTCCCCTTCAACGGCAGCGCGCTTCCCAGCGGGCGCTTTTCCAGGCTCGACGGGGACGCTGTGGCTGTGCGTGCGGCTTGTGCAAGGCGGGTCAGAGCTGCTTGTTTTTGAGCAGTCGTCAATTTCAGTTGGAGGCGTACGTTTTTGATGACAGCACTCAAAAGTGTGGGGAGCACTGGGGTCTTGTAAAGTGCACTCTGTGGATCTCTCCCCCTCAGAGAGGATCGTTCCTTCCGCAAGCTTTTCATACAACGCTCTCTCTAGCAAAGCCTGGTCACTCTGGCTGCATGCCACAATGCTTGCAGCATGCAGGGGGGAGGTGCTCTTGTTGTATACAGCTGGCTCATCCTCCATTCTTTCCAATGGAACCCCTGCAATCTCCTCGCTCCCACCACCCAGCTCAGAACCAAGTGTTTTTGTGTCAGCAGGTTGTTGATTAATAAACAGGCTATTTTTTAATACAGCCCAACCCTCAGCCGAAGCTTCCACCTGGAGGTCTATTGAGGTCAGGCTTTTGACTTGGCTGTGTGAAGGCCCTTCGGTGCAGTCCAATTCTTCATCGGAGGCACGCTGTCTTTCAGCATCTTCTTCTGCTCCTTTGCAAGACTGCCCTTTATCAGGTGTCGCCTCATCATCACAACCAGTTCTGAAATGACCAGGAGGGTCCAATCGATTCTGACCCGGTTCTGAACTTTCTTCACTATATCTTTCCCTGTCTCCAGAACCATCACAACCTGTTTGTAAATGAGTGGCAGGGTCCACTGGATCCTCGCGGATTTCCGATTCTTTTGCATGACAGTTCGGAATTACTTGACAGCTACCTTGGCTTTGTGACGTCTCGCTGCAGTCCAGTTCACCTTCACAGGGCACCTTGCAATCCTCCCTGGGCTGCCATGTTGTCTCAGTGCTTTCGGTTTCTTTTAAAGATTTTTCTTTATCATTTGAATTACTGAGACCTCCCAACTCCAGCTCAACAGTTCTACACACGCTTTCTGTAATGCTGTCACAAACGGCAGCTGTTTTGCAACCTTTCCTGGGTTGTGGTGGGATCTCAACGCTTCCCAAAACTTGTCTACTTTCAGATTCTGTTAAAGGTCCTTCCACATCAATCAGACTGCTTAGCGTTTCCTGCTCCAATGCCCCACACAAGCTGTTCACTGCAGCACCATCAGCAACAGCTGCTGCTCCTGCACCATCCGGAGTTATATCAGTGACTGGCTTGTTTTTGAGCGCCGATGGATTTCCTACTGAAGGTTCAGCGGTACCTAAGGTGTTTTTTTCATCTTCAGAGTTTAACTGGGATCTGCTATCTGTCCGACACTCTGAAACCCCAAGTTTCACTCCGTCTCCCCCAGACTCCGTCCCCCTATCTATGTCTCTTTCCCCGAGCGCGCCAGCACTTCCAGTTCGGTCTGCTGAAACCCTTGCCCCAATATCTGTGGCAGCTTCAGAGGTTGCACTCTGCTCCAGCTTATCTTCAGTCTTTTGCTTTGCTACCAAAGTTGCTTCACTGTTTTCCAATCGCACGTCACACTGCTTTTCAGTCAGGGCCTCTTCACCGTGTGCTGCCTGCCTGGAGAGGTCCGTTTCATCTTGCAACAGATCCAGAGCATCTTCCTCCCCAGATAACCGCACAGAGAAATCACTTTCCGGAGGCTGAGCTGCTTGCCGGCTCTCGGTTTCCAGTGCACCACAAGCCTGAGGCGTCGCACCCTGGCCCCTGGTGGTTTCCGAAGGAGGTCTAGCTGGCACATTGTCACCCAGGGGACAGCAGCCACTTTTATTCAGGTGTTTTGCTGGGACGCTGCTTGCGACTTTACAGTCAGCAGGCACCTCAACTACCCCTTCTCCACGGACAGAATCCTCAGCTTCCTTCTGTTCTGAATGGCTGCGATCGACTCCGAGCATGACCTCGATCTCAGCGCAGACGCCCAAGATCTCGTCTTCGTCGTGCGGCCTGATGTAAGGTGCGAGTTCGTCGAACCTGGAGTGCACCCAGTGGTTATCTATAAGATCCTGTCCTACCCCAGTACTCTGGGTAGCAGCAACATTTTGCCCTGAACTCTCCACCTTTGCAACAGACACATCTTTAAGCTCTGCCTGTGAAAGCTTGTTCTCTAAAAGGTTACCGCAGGGCAGAAGTTCCCCAGCTTCATGTGCAGAGCCTCCACAGGGATGATTATTAGCACTAAGACTGGTTGTGTTAGGCTCCTCATTTCCATCACCAATGCAAGGGGGGTTCCGAGTCTTTGTTTCCACTTGTTCCGTTTCCATGGAAACCTCTTCAGGGGCCCAAGCCGCTGCGGATGCAGCATTGTTTGGACCAGCCACAACCCGGCCCGTTTTCACTTCAGATTTCTTTATTGGGAAACGTAAGCTCTCTGATCCGGTTAGTTCTCTCCCGCAGGTCCCCGCTGCACTCCCTTCCAATCCTTCAGCATCAACATCCATGTTGGTAAAGTCTAAACAGAAAAGGGAACAAGAAGGAAAGAGTGGAGAGAATGGCAACTCTTCTTGGCCTGAACAACATCCTCAGGGATGGAAATAAGACTCCCACTGCATAGCAGACTGGTCCACTCCTGGTTTTACTATGAGTTTAATGAGACATTCGCAGTAAAACCTGGAATGGGTGAAACTGCTACACATTAGGAGTCATATTTCCATCCCGGCTCCTGTGTGCATCTGTTGGTGCAGCACATTATTAGCAGCCCCCACTTCAATGAAATGTTTTCAGTAAACACTTTTTAATACACAGCTTTACAGTACATGTGTTTTAAATCTCCCACTTCTCCACACTAGAATTTAGGCAGGACAGCAAACCAATTTCACTTCTCAGTATCTTTCACCCGACAACTTGTTCCTGATCAAACATGGTAGGAAGTAAATCAAGAATATGTTTGATTATGTTTGCAAAGGATAATTAACAGTATGGATACGGATCACTCCCTGATGCTGCGATTACATTTTATCTGATAAAAAACAGACAAGTTGGAGCCTTTCCTTCACTAAACAGTACCCACACCTCCTTGTTGTTCCCAACTTTGGGGATTAGGACTTTCACAAGCTGAGGAACGCCTACCTGCTTCAAGGCCGATGGGCCGTGCCATTACTGCAGCGCTGCACTGTGCGACTGCGATTTCATTTCCCTGTGCCTAAAATAAAACAAAAACAATAAACACACACAATTACATAAAAAACAAGCCTGGATAATGATGACTGCCTGAAAATGTGCCACTGAACTGTAGAACTTTACTCAAAACCAGACAGCTCTCAACCTTCCCACTGTGAATCTATTAAATGAAACTTCATAGAAAGAGATTTTACTAGAATACGTTCTCAAATGGTATGCAGACTACTTTAAGACTTTTGTTTTCTTTTTCAAATTATTGCCATTAACTTTCTCACATTGTGAAGCAAAATTCCAATGATCCACATCCCTCCCTCCTCACCTGACTCGTGCCGTCCCCTTGCATGGGACTCAAAGCCGGCTCAGTCCTGCAGTCTGTCCTCACTCCTCCTTCCCCGTTACCTTCACCGCTTGCAACAGAGCCACGTTCTTCTTTGCATCTCCCCTCGGCATGCATTTCACCAGTCTCGTCTTCGGACACCTCACACTTCCAAACAGGGGGACTGGCCGACGCCCCCTTGAAGCAGCCCTGGAGCTCTGGCAGGCTGGATTCGACTCCCCCAGCAGGTCTGTCAGGGGTTTGAGGCGTTTCCCTGGGCTGCTGCTCAGCACATACATCCCGGGGCAGGTCGGAGAGGGAATCGAGTTCTAAAGCTAACCGCTGAGCGCTCTCCAGATCGGCAGTGACCATCGACAGCATCATGACCTGACAGTGCAGCCCTGCAAAAAAGAGTGACCAGACAGCGTCAGACCACCTCCGTCCTACTGATCCACTTAACCAGGCTGTAGCCCCAGAGTAGGGCCGATTTTTTAATAATTACTTTATTGAATTGGGTTACTTAAATATTTGAGGTGCTGAAAATCAGTTCAATGCAACTTCTGTTCTAAAAAGGGTAGGTGCACCAGGGATAGAAATAAGGCTCTTATTGCCTAGCAGTTTCACCCAGTCCAGGTTTTACTGCAAGCTTGATCATCCACAGTGTGTGCAGGTAACCCCGGGTCTGTCTTATTGACCTTACAGTAAAACCAGGAATGGCTACGAGGTAAGAAACAGCGAAACATGGACAGTTCAGCACGGCTTCAACAGCTAGATAGCAACAAACTTAACAGGGCACAAAGCATTCAAATATACCCCTAAAAGCAGATATTTAAGTATTGGCTAACCACTTAAAATAAATCATTATTATAATCTTACTATGTATCCATAAGTTCAAAGTGTCACATTAATGTACATATGTAACCTATAATAAACAAAAATTTGTTTTTTGACAACGAAATATATATATATATATATATATATATATATATATACTATATAGATATATATATATAATTTATTTAAAATCCTGTAACGATTGCTAGATTGAAGGTGTTTTTGTGTTAACACCCGTTCAATAAAACACCATGTAATCATTCTTATATTGACAGCAGCTATGAATTTGACCAATGTTTCTATAAAACGAAGGAGGTGTCTGTGCCTGCTGTGGACACGGCGTCTCGTTTCAGAGGAGATGGGACACCATGCTGCTGTCACCTGTACGTCATCTCTTTCAAAAACGCGCAGCACGAGATGCTTCTGCTTGGTTTTAACCAAATTTACTTTTAAATTTACTGAAAAGCGTTCAAAACCATCATGTTGCTCCGGAAGTGTTTTTCAAATGAACAATCCCCCCCCCCCCCCCCACCCCCCCACAGTTGTTAAGAATTAGTAAATAATACAAAACATTGTGTTTAGCTCCAGGGCTACATATTTAAACACAGATTAATAAAGTACAGGTTCTGCTATTGCGAGGCTATTTGCCGTTTTGTCTTCAAACACGACAGAGATTGTTAAATATTGAAGCGAAAATAAAGGGCACAAACGCCTACAAAAAAAAAAAAAAAAAACACACCCTTTGCGCAACAGACTGAGAAGAAAACTATTCGCCTTCCATACGAACCACTGCAGCAAACATCGACCGCACAGGCTCACGATCAGCCATGTATAGTTCAGACCCGAATTCCTCTAACCGCAAGAAAACTGGGTCACTTACCTCTTCCAAAACTGCGTCTCACCCGCACTATCGCACACAGCACGGCACGGTTCGCTCTGCTCCAATCCGCGCTACACTTTCCGCTCCATCCTGACTACACTGTAGCTAACACTGGAACCCACAAACACACACACACACAACACAACATCGTTACATCCACACCTTCCGGCACAAACCTCCCCACTCCGCCACGCTGACACAGGCAGGGAGCCGATAGGCTCAGCGGCTCGTTAGCACCCAAGACTTAGACACAAGCAACGGATACGTAATATCGGTCGTCTCCACGTGACAGACCATCTGACACATTTTGTGTGTGTGTGTGTGTGTGTGTTGCAAGCTTGTTTTTGAGCGCAGGTGATTGCTTTGCACGGCGAGCCCTGAAGGTGTAGAGTCATCTGAGTGACATCATAGACCAACATGTTCATTACTAAGCGCGCATGCGTGCATTATTAAGTAATTACGTGCATGAGCAGTGGTTAGGGGGGCCAGATTTTCGGGACACATTGTTAAATAATCGATAAGACTAATTCAGTGTTTTACATATAGGCTATTGAGTGGATATTTAAAAACCCCCCACCCCACCCCCACCCCCCTCCGTGGGGGTGGGGGGAGGCAGTCTAAAGTGCCGACCAGAAGTCGTACCGGATGGAACCCTACCTTGTTCCCCCCGAGTACAAATATGTGTTCCTTTACCAGACCTCTCTGTGCTTTACAATGCTTCCCCATGCCTTACCAAACCTCTCTGTGCTTTACAATGCTTCCCCATGCCTTACCAGACCTCTCTGTGCTTTACAATGCTTCCCTATGCTTTACTAGACCTCTCTGTGCTTTACAATGCTTCCCTACGCTTTACCAGACCTCTCTGTGCTTTACAATGCTTCCCTATGCTTTACTAGACCTCTCTGTGCTTTACAATGCTTCCCTACGCTTTACCAGACCTCTCTGTGCTTTACAATGCTTCCCTATGCTTTACCATACCTCTCTGTGCTTTACAATGCTTCACTATGCTTTGCCATGCTTTCACTTTGCTGTGATTTGACTCTGGTGAACTGTGATAACACAGGGCACAATGCAATGAAACAGAGAGACACACACAGGGCACAATGCAATGAAACAGAGAGACACACAGGGCACAATGCAATGAAACAGAGAGACGCACACAGGGCACAATGCAGTGAGACAGGGAAACACAGCTTCTCTGCCCTGTTTGCAAAGAAAATGCGCTGACCAGCACTCAGTCTCTGGTATCTACAGAACAGTGCAATACTGTAGGTTATATACTTACAGGTAAAGGACTGAGTTACATCTTTTCAGGAGGTTTCTTCATTGGGAAAGCCACACAAAAAATGTCTCTATCATAATTCAATTATCAGAACAATTCGATTATCAGAACAATTTGATTATCTGAAAAATTCGATTATCTGAACAATTCAATTATCAGAACAATTCGATTATTAGAACGATTCGATTATCTGAACAATTCGATTATCTGAACAGCCCCCTGATCCTAATTCATTGGGATAATGGAAGTTCATCCATTGGTCAGCATCACTCTCATCAGCATGATTTTGTCATTCATACACAATCACAGAAAGTCAACTGCTTTGCCCAATTAAGAGACACTGAACTATAGTCCAAATGCTTCCAATAACATCCCTTTTGTTGAAAACGTTTGATTAAGCATTTTAAAAGTGTTCCGAAACAATAAAGTGATAAAGCAGCACCAATCTCACAGCTAATAACCGCGATTCCAGACGCAGCCCTACTCACCCCAATTCCTACAGCCAAAACCACAATGAAGTAAATCACGATGACAGCGATATCGGCCAGATTGTTGACCGCCAAGTAGGAACTGGTTTCATTAGCGGTTCCGACAAGTGCATAGCCGGCTGTGACACTCACTGTGACGCTGGCATGATTCCTGAAGTGCACTGGAGAGGAGTGTGGGTCCAAGAACCTGCCCGTTCTGTCCTGAAATAAAGAGGCGTCAACACTCTCACCTCGTTTTTATCAAGCAACCTGACCCAGGGTGTGTTCAACTCAGTCTTTGGATTTCGGGTTAATCATAAACTGAGCAGGAAAGTGGCAAAGCAATTTGTTTTATTCTCTCTCTCTCTCTCTCTCTCTCTCTCTATCTCTCTCTCTCACACACTCTCATGAACGAATCATTGGAAATCTCTCGTGCGGAGTGAAACACATTATTGTGTCGTGCTTTTGATGGTTTTCTTACAGCCTGGAAAACACAGCCTTATCATGCTGACTGCAAAACAGAAGAGGAGTCGTACTGTAGGAACAACCAGTTCTGAAAAAGAAAAAGCCAAGGAAGATTGTTTAAAAGCTGCAGGGTGTTCAACTGCAAAGTGAGTCTGGGGTGAAGGCACACTTGACAGTGATGAGTCACGTCTGCCTCGCGTCACCGCACAGTTCAAACCCCTTCCTAACACACCAAGAGTGCAGAGCAGCAGCCCTCTCCTCCTCCCTACTGCTGTGCACATACTAAGAGCCCCCTTGCATCCCTCATTCACCTGCACTGAGCTTCTTCTAAGCTGGCCCTATAATTGACTCTTAGCTAAGGGTATAGTGAGGGTGCATTGTGTCTGCTAGGGGAATGCCCAGCCAGCATCATGCACACTTCCCTATGCCAAGCTCCACCCTGTCTCTGCTGTGTCTGGTCTTTCTTGTAGTACAAAGCCACACTCATCACGTGCTGACACTCCTCTCCCAGCATGGTCGGTCAGGGCCAGGCTGAGGCTCATTGCATTCAGGGGATGTCGGTCCATGACTGCTCCCTGCTCTTTCCTCATGTTTAGCATTTTTTAAAGGCTCTTAAAGAATAGTTTGGTGTCAAAATCTAGGATGCTGCTGGAAATGATATAGGATATACTCGGACAGGCATTCTGAAATGATATAGGGATAGACAGGCATTCTGAAATGATATAGGGATAGACAGGCATTCTGAAATGATATAGGGATAGACAGGCATTCTGAAATGATATAGGATATACTGGGACAGGCATTCTGAAATGATATAGGGATAGACAAGCATGCTGAAATGATATAGGGATAGACAGGCATTCTGAAATGATATAGGATATACTGGGACAGGCATTCTGAAATGATATAGGGATAGACAGGCATTCTGAAATGATATAGGATATACTGGGACAGGCATTCTGAAATGATATAGGATATACTGGGACAGGCATTCTGAAATGATATAGGATATACTGGGACAGGCATTCTGAAATGATATAGGATATACTGGGACAGGCATTCTGAAATGATATAGGATATACTGGGACAGGCATTCTGAAATGATATAGGATATACTGGGACAGGCTTTCTGTGTGATTGGGGCTTTTATTTGGAGCCTTGTTTCCACGGTAATTTTCAGGCTGTATAGACATGGTGCTATATGTATCACTGGGCACCGTGTGTAATGCAAACACATCGTTCTGCTGATTACTGGTAACTGAGGTCTGCTGCATCAGAGTGGGACAGAGTGGGCTGGTTCTCTGTCAGATTGCTCTTCAGAGTGGGCTGGTCTGCTGTCAGATTGCTCTTCAGAGTGGGCTGGTCTGCTGTCAGATTGTTCTTCAGAGTGGGCTGGTTCTCTGTCAGATTGCTCTTCAGAGTGGGCTGGTTCTCTGTCAGATTGCTCTTCAGAGTGGGCTGGTTCTCTGTCAGATTGCTCTTCAGAGTGGGCTGGTTCTCTGTCAGATTGCTCTTCAGAGTGGGCTGGTCTGCTGTCAGATTGCTCTTCAGAGTGGGCTGGTTCTCTGTCAGATTGCTCTTCAGAGTGGGCTGGTTTTCTGTCAGATTGCTCTTCAGAGTGGGCTGGTTTTCTGTCAGATTGCTCTTCAGAGTGGGCTGGTTCTCTGTCAGATTGCTCTTCAGAGTGGGCTGGTTCTCTGTCAGATTGCTCTTCAGAGTGGGCTGGTTCTCTGTCAGATTGCTCTTCAGAGTGGGCTGGTTCTCTGTCAGATTGCTCTTCAGAGTGGGTTGGTTCTCTGTCAGATTGCTCTTCAGAGTGGGCTGGTTCTCTGTCAGATTGCTCTTCAGAGTGGGCTGGTTCTCTGTCAGATTGCTCTTCAGAGTGGGCTGGTTCTCTGTCAGATTGCTCTTCAGAGTGGGCTGGTTCTCTGTCAGATTGCTCTTCAGAGTGGGCTGGTCTGCTGTCAGATTGCTCTTCAGAGTGGGCTGGTTCTCTGTCAGATTGCTCTTCAGAGTGGGCTGGTTCTCTGTCAGATTGCTCTTCAGAGTGGGCTGGTTTTCTGTCAGATTGCTCTTCAGAGTGGGCTGGTTTTCTGTCAGATTGCTCTTCAGAGTGGGCTGGTCTGCTGTCAGATTGCTCTTCAGAGTGGGCTGGTTCTCTGTCAGATTGCTCTTCAGAGTGGGCTGGTTCTCTGTCAGATTGCTCTTCAGAGTGGGCTGGTCTGCTGTCAGATTGCTCTTCAGAGTGGGCTGGTTCTCTGTCAGATTGCTCTTCAGAGTGGGCTGGTTCTCTGTCAGATTGCTCTTCAGAGTGGGCTGGTTCTCTGTCAGATTGCTCTTCAGAGTGGGCTGGTTCTCTGTCAGATTGCTCTTCAGAGTGGGCTGGTTCTCTGTCAGATTGCTCTTCAGAGTGGGCTGGTTCTCTGTCAGATTGCTCTTCAGAGTGGGCTGGTTCTCTGTCAGATTGCTCTTCAGAGTGGGCTGGTTCTCTGTCAGATTGCTCTTCAGAGTGGGCTGGTTCTCTGTCAGATTGCTCTTCAGAGTGGGCTGGTTCTCTGTCAGATTGCTCTTCAGAGTGGGCTGGTTCTCTGTCAGATTGCTCATCATTAGAATCAGGTCTTCAAGTGTATCTAATCTGTTCCACTTTATCATCAGGAAAATACTATCAATCGATACAGTTAGCCCTGGTCTCGTCCTTCCAACCCATCCTGGCAAATTCTCTCTTTCCCAAACTATCTGCACACACTTTTCCATCCTTATCTGTGCTTTACTACACTTTATCATACGTTAACATGAAGATACTGCGGTAAATGGTTATTAGCGTTCAAGAAAAAAAAAAGACTAATCTTTGCTCTCCACTTCTGGGAACAGTGAGTGTATGATTAGCAGGGCTGACATAGACAGTACATAAAGGGACTGTATTCAAGACATTCCCACATCTCAGACAGCTCCTTCACAAGCAGGACTCATGGCTCTCTCACAATGATTAACTCCATTTGCATAACTCCATGGGTTTCCACAGACATAACTAACCGTGTAACTAATTTCTGTTGACCAGTCCTGCACTGTTGTTTTATTGCTGTAATACAAGATGTGTCCACAAGGTGGCATCCACCTTTGTAAAGCAAAGCATTCATTTTTTGTCCACACTGGCTTATCTCAGTTTTGCTCTCTCTCTCTCTCTCTCTCTCTCTCTCTCTCTCTCTCTCTCTCTAACTATCTGAAGTGGTATACACACCAAAAATAAAACTACACTTAAGAAAAGATCTGGACTGATTTTCCACAATTTTCCCAGAGTGGAAAATATCCTCAGCAGCCACAGACAACAGCAATATTAGTAATTTGCTTCATCATCACAGGTAAGTTAGCTGTAATACTAAGCACTGCCAGTAGAGGTCAGTATGGGATTACCAAAAGAACTGCCCTGCTCATTGACTCGCTGAAGAGGGAGCACTGCACTACACTGTCCTGAGAACACAAACGTACCACACCACATTTCAGATAGCCTGGAGATACAATGCATTTTGGTCCTGTAATATATATACACACACACACGAACAGAAAGGGAAAAGGTCCTCAGTGAACTGTGAAGGGATGGAAAGCTTCTCGTCTCCCTGTGGTTGCTAGGGAAGCCTGTCTATATATATAGATCCTAGCTCTCTGAGGGTCTGTGCTAATGATTCGTGAAGGGACAGAGTGTGCCTGCACCCTGAGGGGCTCTCTCAGTAATGTGAGTATCCCAGCCCAGGACTCAGCTGTTACACTGTAATTAATCCCTGCAGACGCACTGAACATGTTGCACTGTCCTGCCTGCCAGCCCAGACCCCAGGGTGCAGTGGACAGTATTGAACCTGGTTCATGTCTCTGAGTGCCACTCTCTGATGAAGGAGTGTTTTAGTAAAGGTTCTGAAGCCTGCGACCACCATGGGAGTCATGCTTGCAATGTGAAATGCAGTATCTACACTCTGCTTTGTGTAAAGGCATGGCAGAGCACAGCAAATGCACCTTGAAGAGTGCAACTCCTCATCTTTCCATCTGCTGCTGTAAAGCAATGTAGTCGTCTATTAATTCCACTGTAGACATGAGTAGGAGCAGCTGAGGCCAGCAGGTCTCAATGCACTGGAGAGGGAGCCTTCTCTACAAGAGGAGCAGGCAGACCCCCTCTTTCAGGGATGCTGGGGGCTCAAACCTCTGCAACTCCTATCTTCAACAGAGAGAGAGTAGAGGGCTCTTTTTACAAAGACTATTGTACTTACATAACACAACACAAACAGTATAGCGTACAAATTCTACACAGACACAGCATCAAGAGCCTGTTGCATGCAAATGATTATTTGGTTTGCTATTTGTGTTGTAGTCGTTTGTTCACCACACCAGGCACAGCGGACAGTATGACCCCATTCTGAAATAAGAGGGTTTCCTGCTGCGTGTTCAACACACATGCGAGCAGCAACATGGTTTGTGTCTGGTATTTGAAATATTGCCTTCTTGTTTTTAAGACGTATCTTCTGACTGTTATTTATATATAAAAAGGTTATATGACACATATTGGGAGGGTCATGTTGGCTTGTAAAAAGCGTGTCACTGAATGAATTTTCATTGTATGAGGAATAGTTAGAATAGGCTTCCTACAGTATGTTACACAGTGCAGGCTCTATAAAACAAGCAAGTAGTAAATCTGGCATGAAAACACAGTGAAGTTTCAGTATGCCCAGTCTCTCTCACATTCCTAAATGCATGCCAAAGGTCTGTGTCTATAGCAACTGTTTCCTGACATGTCATTCTATATCCATAGAAACAGCTCTCTTTGTAATGACATCATCCAGTTACCTCGGCAACAGTCTCCTGTGTAATGACATCAGAGGGTAAGGCTGGGCACAGTTCAATGGAGAAAAGCACTCCTTACAAAATTATAAAAGTTGTTATTATAGTCCCATAAAAATGTAAAAAATGTTTGAATCTGGTTTGTGTAAAAGCATTTATGTACATGTTTACCTGTGTGCCACATATTTAGGACACTCAAATCTCTGGTGCAGTACAATAGACTGTGAGGGAGCTGCATGTTCTGTGTATTGGATTAGAAGGCACTGTGAGAGAGCTGCATGTGTATTGGATTAGAAAGGACTGTGAGAGAGCTGCTTGTGTATTGGATTAGAAAGGACTGTGAGAGAGCTGCTTGTGTATTGGATCAGAAGGCACTGTGAGAGAGCTGCTTGTGTTCTGTGAATTGGATCAAAAGGCACTGTGTCCCGTGTAAGATATTTCATCCTTGTATCTCGTGGTTGTAAATATGAATGAATTCATTAGTTTTTGTTATGATCAAGCTGGAAGTTATGAGTGCATGCAAGGAATGGTCTCTATGCAGAGCTCTTCATTGAACACCATGGGTTTTTTTGTTTGTTTTTTTAGAACAAAGATTAACAAAAAAAAATTTCCTCAAGAGAACTCCTAATCAGATTTCCTCGCCAAGTGGAGTCAGGACAAGGCAGTCATGAAGGGGGATAAACAAGCCCCTGAACACTCACTCTCACACACACACACACGAGAGCTGTCTGTGAACAAGACTCACAGACTACTGATGTATTGCAATATACAGGACAAAAGCCCCACTATATACAGTGTCACATGTCAAACACAGAAACAGCTGCATTTTATCCAGGCTGTATCGTAGCCTTATTTGGTATCATTCTTTTTAAAGCTATGAGGCCATGATCCATTCTGCACCAGTTTGCTAACAACACCAGTACCAGCATATGCAGGTACTGAATTACTTATCAAATGAATAAGATGACTGCAAATTTTGATTAAACGGGATGCAAGGATCTGGTTCACACCTCTCCAACAATCACGGGAACAAAGTCTTTAGCTTCGAAAGAACACATGACCTGTGATCTTTGTAGTCAATCAGCACACGAGAGCTGCTGGTCCAACTCCTATGCCAAAACCCTTCCCCGGGATTATCACTCAATTCACAATAAAGCAGGACTCTTGAGCTGCATGCACAAGGGAGCAGCTGCCCGAGTTCATTCACTTAGCATTGGAGAATCCCCCTGAAGGAAGGAGTCAAGAGTGACTGACATCTGCCCGTGCTAGTTAAATGACAGGCTGCTGTCCAGTGGTTTGTGCACAACAAAACCTATAGAAATGACACCTCTCCCCCTCCCACTCCCTAAAAGAACATGCTGTTTTTGTTTCAGTCAGATGTCGTGGGCTACGTATACATGCAAAATTTGTTTGAGAATGTATCTGTAATGTTTTTAAACAAATTGCCAGGCTGAATCTGTTCATCAGTGTGTGCCTGAGATGAGTGGAGAACCCACGTCATCTGAACAGGATTCCAATGTATTTTCTCACTATGGGAGGACTGAAAACCTGCAAGAAATACAGAACAGATCAAAAAGCAATGACCAAACCCCGACCCCAGGAAAGACACGCCTGGCCACATGCAGATAATACACCTGAAGCAGCATTTATTTGAATCCATTCAATCCAAAACATTTCATTTTAAGTTTGGCATTCCATCCATGTCCATTTCAATGTAGTCTTAATACAATCTGACTGAGAGGCAAACGGTTTAAAACATAAAACAAAATCACAAAGAAAAAAAAAGAAATAAAACCTGCTGAACACTGTTTTAGTTAAACAACAGACACTTGATAAAATGTGTATCTTATACACATACCCAAATATTAAGCAAATGTAATGCATTAGGAACCTAAATATGTGTACATCAAATAACTTCACATAAATTACAAACATGGCAAAGAAGAATATTTTCCTTCAATGGCGTGGATTCAAGTCTGTTAACTGAAGAGACACAGCTGTGTATTCCTGCGACAGTCATATTCCTGTTCCAACAGGCTGCCTAAACATGATCCTTCTCATTTTGCATTCACAAGGCATTACTGCAGATAAACCATCACATCTCTCAGATAGCTCAATCACCAAATCATTCTCTAACTTCACTGATTTATTGATTTTTCGCCCCCATTAAATAATTCTACTGTCACTAATACTTAACAAATTATCAATATATTAAATATTCTCACCATTTATTTATTTTTTTTATTTTTTTTTTTTTATTTTTTTTTTAAATCGACTGACATGACGATGCCAACTGACTTTGCAAACTTTAATATTATTATAATTCTTTTGCGCACAATTCATTTTGCAACTACAGCGAGAAAAAAAAAAAAAAAAAGGGTCTCTCTAAATTGCCAACACAAACCCAACATTGCCAACGAAGACGTTATTATTTTTGAGATAAATGTTTCTTGTAATGCTGTGATGGGCAGACAGCTGATGGAACCAGCTGTGTGGACAGTAGATACAGTCAGCGCCAGGGTATGCAGCACGGAGGGTAGGGGGTAGTGTGGGTGGTGGGGAGGGAGGCTGGAGGGTTGTAGAGGGTGGGAAGGGGGAAGGGGGTTGAAGCTCTTCAGTTGTTGGCCTCTCCAGCTTCGTCGTCCTGCTGGTCGCTTGTCCAGAGGGTCAGGTTGTCTCGTAGTAACTGCATGATGAGGGTGGAGTCCTTGTAGGAGTCCTCGTTTAAAGTGTCCAGCTCCGCGATGGCGTCGTCAAAGGCTTGCTTGGCGAGGTGGCACGCCTGCTCGGGCGCGTTCTGGATCTCGTAGTAGAAGACGGAGAAGTTGAGCGCCAGCCCCAGCCTGATGGGGTGAGTGGGCTGCATGTGCTCCTTGCTGATCTCGAAGGCCTCCTTGTACGAAGCCTCGGAAGACTCCACCACGGCTGCCTTCTTCTCGCCGGTGGCCACCTCCGCCAGGTAGCGGTAGTAATCTCCCTTCATCTTCAGGTAGAAGACCTTGCTCTCGAACTGCGAGTCATTGCAGTTCTTGATGAGGAACTTGTCCAGGAGGGCCAGCACGTCGTTGCACACCGTCTCCAGCTCCTTCTCGATCTTCTCCCGGTAGGCGCGCACCATCTCCAGCTTCTTCTCGTTGCCGTCGGCGGAGGTCTTCTGCTCGATGCTGCTGATCACCCTCCAGGAGGAGCGCCGCGCCCCGACCACGTTCTTGTAGGCCACCGACAGCAGGTTCCGGTCCTCGTTGGACAGAGCCTCATTCAGCTCTGTCACCTGCTCGGATGGAGAAGAGAAAAAAAAAGAAAGAAACGAAACACGATTGAACACCTGTGCTGTTGCCTGCGAGGAGGATCGCAAATCATTTCAAGGAAAACAGCTGTAGTTTGACCTACTTAGAAATGTGCTGAATGCCACTGCTTTTCAGGCTCTGGTTCGATTTGACTTTCTACTATTAAAAAAAAAAAAGTGACAATGTACTTAAGATAATGTTGTAACACCATCGGAAGTTGGTACCAGTGGCTATAGAAAATCACTCTTCTAGCAAATTCTTTATTATGCAGACTGGCCTTTTTTTCCCACCCCAAGATCCACTCACAGTAGGGGGGATTCCCTGCATGTGTCACATCTGTCCTGCTTTGCTGTACGTACTCCTTTGGGCATAAAGGAAACTTCAGCACAATGAGCTCACATAGCAGGGGAGACATTGTGTTATTAATCCTACTTGTCTTATTAGCAGTTAGCTGAACATTATGCATCTGTATCCCCTTCTGCAGTGGCATCTACATTAATCCATTTCTTTCAGCTGCAGCTTTGAAACACTGCCATGGACTGACTTGAAAGAATACTGGTACCCAAGAGCTCAGACAACTCTAGTCTAGTTTAGTGCTGAGATTCACTGGCAGCAGACAGCAACTGCAGCAGAGTGGCCTGCTCTCATACCCACAGGACACAAGGGAGCAATGAGTAGAATGAGATGACATCACAATGCAGCGACATCATTGCCTGCTTTCAATGACTGACACCTGACAGGCTGAGCTGTAGAAAGCTACCAGCTCTGTTCTGAATCCAGGCCCGTTTCTTATAGGATGCTGTTCCACATACTGCAGATTTCAGTTTTTAGAAAAAGAAAAACAAACAAACATATGTCATAGATAAATGCTATTGTAGACAATGCAATTGTATGTAATTGACCTGTTGCAATATAATTATATGTGTATGCTCAGTGGGTGGATATGTATATCATTTTCCTAAACTGAACCTGCAAGACAATAATAGTGCCACAAAACTAACTAGAGTATAACAAAACAGAGCAATAGAAAATCTACTAAAATATGAATGTGTTGCATTATGGAGCAAAAGGAACCACTTGGTTGTACACAGAACAGGCAGGCACCATAGCCAGCATAGACCTAGAGACAGTAGACCATGTCATTATATATGTATGCTGTGCTAAATTGAATTGGGGAAAAATAAAATACTAGTAATTTGACTGCAAGCATCAACACCCCTGCATGGCCTGTTCCAACACACCATCTACACCCCAGAGCCGAACCAGATGGGAAGCACCAGTCCTTATAGGATAGGAGGCGGATTATTATATTATTATACAGCGAGTTTGAACAAATGGTTGCTTTGCAAACACGATAACAAGGTCTGCTCCGCTTTCTGCTTCTCCTGTGCACAGTGCTGGGGTATTAAAAGTATTTTATTTGGCTATGTGTTTTTAATCGGCCTTCGTTGCAGAGTGCAGTAGGACGCAAGCTCCCTTTGCTCGCCACTTGCTGCTGCAGTTAACGCCCAGTCTGAAATCAATACAATATGCAGCTACTGAATGCAGCGCTGCTCCCCCCGAGAAACTGAATTCAGGGCTGATTCCACTCGGGTCTTTGTCTTTTCATGCGTGACGGTGTTTATCACTCATTACAGACACAGTGAAGGCGTCTCTGAGATACCCGGACTACACTGTCACGCCTGTGTTATTTTTCACAGCAGACATTCACAATGTTAACAGCTGTGCGTTGATTTTTAGTTTGCATTCTCTCTATCATTTGTAATTTTACAAAACAAAAAAAAGCATCCTAAGAATGATGTGATGACAATTGTTTTAAATATGATTAGCCCTAAATCTTAATGCGAATGCTTGGATACAATATCTGTATGAGTTATTATTAGTATAACACACACGCTCTATGCATTGATCAGAATAGCGTAGTCCTGACCAAACCGAATCAATTGCTTTTCTTTTATCCAGCAACGATAACCCAGATAGCTAACCTTGTACCACACCCACAGCACGGCATGTCCCCTAACCCGGGCCAAAGCACCCCTGAGCGGTCTCTTCAGACTCTGCATGAACGATTCCTAGCAGGTACCGGGTTAACGCAGGAGCCGCACACCCCGCCGTTATCAATAGCAGATGACCAAACCCCAAGCCGCTGGCTATTTTAACAGCCCCATTTATAACGCTTCCTCTGCTGCCACAGACCCGTTTTCATCCCGCTCTAAATTCATCGACGCACGCCACCCTACTAAATAATAATCCGTGTTTAAAACGAAATATCTGCACCATTCATAAAGAGAGAAAACACACACACACCATTACGTTGTGTCTTGAAATAAAAATGTTATTTATTATTATTCATAATAAATATAAATGACCTCGATATAAACGGCACCGGGTGTAATACACGCCCATACTCTCGGTGATACGCGCAGACTGGAACAGCATTGGAATCCGGCGGAATTCAAACCTAGTTCTGGAACGCCGTGGTGTTTATTTCGGTACGCAGGGTTAACGGCTCGGTACTTACCGATTTCATTGCTGAAGCCATGTCATCGTATCTCTCAGCCTGCTCGGCGAGCCGGGCTCTCTGCACCAGCTGGTCTCGGTCAACCATTCTATATTATTGTAAGGGTACACACACACAAAAAACAACTGGTAAATAGCAATTCTCCTTTTTTTTTTTTTTTTAACCTGTCAAATTTATTTTTTAACGAAAGCCAACCGTTCTGAACTCTTGTGCTGCTTCCCTTAAGCTGGCCAGAACAGGGAAAAACAAAACAGAAGAGGTTCAGATCTCTTCAAAAACGCTTCCAAATCTTTATAATCTAAGATTTGTTATGAATGTGTCTACTGCCCTCTTTATTTGGCTAGAGCTACACAGCTAGTGCTATTGGACTCCCACATTCGCTCTCTCTCCTCTCACTTGCTTTCTTGCTCTTTCTCTCTCTCTCTCTCTCTCTCCTTTCTTCTCCGCGGTGCTCGTCGCGCGTTTGCCGCAGTCGCGCAGGCGCGCTGAGGGTCCCCAGTATGGGGGGCCCAGGGGGGGGGGGGGGGGGGGGGGGGGGTTGGTGTATTTGAGGTTGACGTCATCAGCTATAAATAGAATCGCAGACCCGTCAGCCCTACACATGCGCAATGGGAATGCTGCATTCTGGTGCTGCAGAAGAGGTGGTGCATCGGGGTCACACACGCACAGGTTCACTGGCGTGGTGCTTACAATGCATCCAGTGCAATTTATTGATAGACTAATATGGGATCAATACCCCCACCCCCTCCCAAACCTCTCTCTGTCACGCTTTCACCCGCAGATATTGACCGCCAGTGCAAAACTGAAACGAGAGATTCTTAACAAAGCCATCTGGGGCTTTGACTGGGCAGCAAGTATTAATATTACTAAGAGGCAAGGCAGTAGCTGTTACAAGGATCATCCTCACACGGGAGTGAATCAGCATGAGGGAACAGATTCAAACGGGTTCTGCAGGACTCTGATTTTATACCTGTCGGACCCCTTTGATAATAGATTAAAACTCTGTCTGATCTCACAGCCCCTGATTAGCACTAATTTTGGACCTCATTAACATGAAGGCAGCCTGAAATCAGTGGTAATCAGGGCTGTGTCGCTGACTGTGAGCTCCTGATCTGTAGCTCCCAGATCATTTATCGAAAGCTCTCTGCTATTCAGATTCCTATGAAAGATAAGCCAGCCTCCCTGCTCCTCAATGTTAAATCAAGGTGGTTGGTCACCTAATGAGGGGCTTAGCTGACATGTGTGTAAAAGTGTGATGCTGTGTTTCCATCTGCACTGTGAAACTGGGCTGGAAAACTCCTTGACTCCCAGTAGCCAATCAGGCGCTTCCCAGCCCACCAGGCTGCAATGCAGTACTGATGCAAGGCTTCAGTTTTTTCAAATGCTTGTCAGTGTTGACGCAATGCGGATAAAAGCTCTATAACCATGAATGCAGATGAGCCTGGCTCTTTTGCATAGCGGTTAAGGCACTCGCTTGCAATGTGCAAGGCTTGTGTTACATTCAAATGTGAGATGCTGTTAAGTGTGTAAAGTCGTCAGCCAGCGGCTAGTAAGATGCTATTTCTCCTAGCCACAGATCTTGCTGTCAGTTCTGCTTCAGTAAACCGCAAAGGGGCTGCAAGGGGGCTCACTGTAATGAAAGCCGTGCTGCTGAGCACTGTTTAAATTCTGCACAGACCTGCTCCCTTTGTCCTGCGTGTACAACAGGGCAAGAGGCTGGGGGCAAACCTGCTGCCCTGCACATCGCAAGAAAGGTTCTTAACCACTGAGCAAAAGAGCTGGGCTCGCCTGCGTTCATGCATCTAGAGCTACACCTGTGTTAAAAGGTGCTCTCGTGATAATAATTTGCCCAGCAGCTCCAGGCTTGGCTGGTGCTCCTTTACCAGCAGTTCCCATGTTCAAAAATATCTTTTAAAATGTTGCCATGCTGAGTCCCCACATGGCTTTTGACACAGTTCTGTTAGTCATCTTCATTATGAGCATTCTGCATTTACAACCCCCCCCCTTCTTATTGACACACTTCCATCTGTCCAGTCTGTGGATCAATGGGAATTCATACTGGGAACGGGGTGGGGGGGAGACACATGACTGGAGTAGCTGGAGGCTCCTCTGTGACCAACAGCAGGCTCCACCGCCTCTGATGAGCTCTCACCAGGAGCGAGAGCAGGAGAGGGGCATCAGAAAGAGAATACCCCCTCCCAGACCAGGTGAGGAAGAGGGAGTCAAGAGAGAGAAGGCGAGAATGAGGGGAGATTGATGTTGATGAGTTATACTTAGGGAGATGAGACAGGAGGCGGAAGGGAAGGGAAGGGCAGAAAGAGAAATCTATATTCCTGTGCTGAGCTCACATATCCTTGTAATGCAGGAGGAGAATGTCAGGGAGAGGGAGCAGGGATGGAAGGGGAGGGGGAAGAGGGATTAGTTTACTGGTGACTGCAATCACAGCACAGCAACGACACATCCCCCAGCATGCAATTCACTCAACCTGCTCATCACGCTAAGAAAAGCAAGAGGAGGCAATACGGCTCTGAGGCTGAAGCTGCAAGACGTCCTCAGAGTTTGTTTTCCTCCGCAGGGCCTCTGGTAAGACTCCTCTGGGATGCTGTATTCTTCTACAGGGCTGTGCAGTGATCTGCAGTGCTATTCCTCTCATGAAATCCTCTAGTAATCGTACTGTGTGGTAGTTTACTGTGAGCCAGTTCTTCAGCAATAATTCAATATTTTCAAACATGTGTTGTACTTTGTGACAGCATTTCATTAATTAACATTTTTTTAAAAAAATCCACACGTGTGAGTATTTCAAATTTAGCAGTCATTAGAAAAAGCTCTCGTGTGCTGCCTGAATACTGAGCCCGTACTGGGACAGCGTCATTCAAGAGGCCTCCCAGATTGTCCCTCGGCCCCTCCTCCGTCTCTTCATATTAATGGCAGGCAGCCCTGCTTATATAAGACAGAGACTCTTTCACATGACACTGCCAAGGACATGTGTCGCTGCAGGTGTACCTGCCTGGTTTGGTGCGTGGTATTCATGTCACTCTTAACACTGTAGCACTAGGGACCCTTGTGATTGCTCTTACATAATTACAAACAATCTGGACTAGATTCTGCTCTAGTGTAAACTGTGCAGCACTCTGCCGTCTGTGCAAAACCGGACGCGCCCCGCTGCAGTTTAATTGAAGAACACTGAACTCCAGGATCCTTGGCCTGTTGCATTTTTTTTTTTAACAGAAATTAATCCGCTAAAGAGATGCACTGATGCTATTTTGATATCGCTAACACAAAGCTGAGCCCTGTTGTACTGATCTAGTCAGTGGCTGCATTCAGACCCCGTGCACAGACCCCACTGATAAATGCAATTTACAAGCCTTTTCCAGGCTCATACAGTACACTAAGCACTAACTCTGCTTTATCCTCATTTTTTACACAAGGGCTTGCCATAGCTATTTATCATTTACCATGTGCCTGTGCCGTACTGTGCTTTAACTTTGCTTTAATCACGGTGCACCACCACTCACTGTTTGCAAAGAGCAGTCAGGGCTCAGGCATGCTAAGCTGGTGTTGCCCAGCTCCTCACCAGTTTTTGTCAGTACTTGGTGTTTATAACAAAGGGTGCTTCAGTTATTTTGTTTCCATAATCATTCATTAGTAATATATTCAATTGTCTTGTGGATGGGGCACTCCCATCTGGATGAATGGAAAGCACCTGCTAATCCTGCTGGGTTTGACCCTTCCCTCCCGTCAGTCTCCCTGCAGGACCGCAGTGTATGAAACAGTAGCTGGCAATGTGAAATGCAGTAAATAGCACTGTGTTAATACTTTGTATTACTTGTGACTGTCTTTCAATACGATTTCATATCACTAGCAAACAGGTGTCATTAATAGATTGAACCAACCCTTAGCTGTAATCAATACACAGGATTATCTTTTGGTCTTGAAGTCCTCAAAACACACAACAAATGGAAAGGCTTAAGTATCTAATTACTTGACGCTGTAAACAATGAGTTATCTCCTCAATAAATGACTGTCTCAGATTTTATCTACTCTGAAGACTGTTGCCTCTTCACACACTCCATGCGTCCTGTGGTTTGAAATCCTGTTTGAACCATTCCAGTAACACAAGAGGCTTCACGAGACAGCAGTGTTGCCCTCTGCAGGGAGCCAGTATATTTGAAGAATTAAAGACACATGAGACACTTTGCAAGCGTGCAGTGCAGCTGCAGTTTGATTGAGCGCATCACTCACAATATGAACAACCAGGCAACTTCTCTCAATAACATGACATCGTTCATAATACATTATACAGTCACACAGGTCAAAGCATATGTTACAGGTGGTTGAGTTCTGATAATCATAAATCAACAGCACAGCTCCTGGTCCAATCCTGCACATCCCCAAGTATATCATTAGCAAGCTCTAAAATTAGAGGCGCTATTTTACAGAGGATAGTGCACAAGGTTTCTTGATTTCCAGTTGTAAAAGTGTGGGCATTGCTAACTGGGAGCGAGGGGTGAGGCTGCAGCATGAAGCATGAAGCAAAGCCCACACTGCAGTAAGCCTGACACAGTCCTATATCAATCCTCCTGTCACTCCCTCACAGCTGAATTCCCAGCCTATTGCAGCGAGGATGGCTGGGCTATAGGTGGTTCGCATGCTTTCAAAAAAACAGTTTTTTTTGGCACACTGTTCTTAACAGAATCCAGCATGTAGGACAACACATCTCTTTTTGTCTCACAGAAATGATATTGACCCTGAGGGGGTTGGTGGAGTGGTGGGGTGGTTCTTCTCCCAGTTTCATCCCCAGTGACCTCAGTGCTGATTCTCAGGTACCTCTCTCCTGCAACATCTTTTCCTCTCTTCCTTTCCTACCCTCTCCCTCAGTCTCTTCTCCCTATCCCTCCTCAACCTCTCCTTCAATAAATCATACACGGTTTAAAGCAAAGCCTTATAACCTCGTCATAATTCTTGCAATGCCTGTCTGTCCCACCATTCCTCTACCTCTCTTTATTCCTCTCCTCTCTCTCTCCCTGATCTCGCTATTTCCCCCCCTCGCTCCCTCCCTCTCTCAGGGGGCGCTGGCGTTCATCTTCTCGAGGCAGCTCTCCCAGAAGCTGACGAGCCGGTTGTCCTTGTTGGCGCAGAAGTCGGTGAAGTCCCTGAGCAGCCGGTCGGCCAGCCTCTCATCTCCGGTGGCCCCGGAGCGCCAGGTCTTGGTCAGCATGGTGTTGTACGCCCAGTTGTAGCCGATCTTCTCCTCTCCGAACAGGCTCTGGTTGGAGGAGCTGGTGGAGTTGCGTCTGCGCCTCTGCTGGCCTGTGTTGTACTTCCTCTTGGAGTAGGGCAGCTGCAGGAACACTGTGCCTGGGAAGAGAAACAACAAGCACACAAACAAGCACACTCAGAGTAAGAGGTGCAGTCTCACTGCCCTAATCCCATACCAGACACTCAGAGTTAGAGGTGCAATCTCACTGCCCTAATCCCATACCAGACACTCAGAGTTAGAGGTGCAATCTCACTGCCCTAATCCCATACCAGACACTCAGAGTTAGAGGTGCAATCTCACTGCCCTAATCCCATACCAGATACTCAGAGTAAGAGGTGCAGTCTCACTGCCCTAATCCCATACCAGATACTCAGAGTAAGAGGTGCAGTCTCACTGCCCTAATCCCATACCAGACACTCAGAGTTAGAGGTGCAATCGTACAAGTTGCTGGCAGGGGTTGCGGACTGCTCTGTGCTCACCTGTCACATGGATGTACTGAGGCTTGTTCTCAGAGGGGAAGTTGAAAGCAGAAGCCGAGAACTTGTCCTGCACAAAACCGAATCTGCAACCAAACAATTATAATACTTAATAATTACTTAATAATCAAATAATTATAATACACAGCAGGGTCTGGCATTCAGGTTAAACTACGTTCAAACCAAATTCTACTGGCGTCCAGACAGACAGAACGGTCAGCAGTCATCCATCCTTTAGTGCCACTCAGTACTGTCAGTTTCAATAGAGATTCATCAGCGTGTACACCGAGACTGGCTCAATGCTCGCTGGCAATCCCTTAGAGAGAAGCTAGGAAAAGCAGTATTACCTGTAGAGAATGGCCTCTTGGAAAAGCTGCATTCTGTCCCAGTATGTTTCCGGTTCGAATCCTGCAATCAAAAGAGGCAGACGTGAACAATCTAAACTCAAGATACACATTCGTTAGTTCTTTTAGTTTTTTAAGAGGCTGACAAGTATGTATAATACAGCACTGCATCGGGGGGGGGGGGGGCATACCCCACCACATAAACTTGGGAGCATGGGAGAGAAGCAGAGGAGCAGAAAATGAATCAGAAATCAAACGCCTTTCACAATCTGCACCCACTTTAGTAGCACTGTACCATCTAGATGACAGTCTTTGGTCAATACGGTTCAACAGCATGCTGTCTCTATAATAGATTTCCCGTTTAGCAACAGCACATCCTCGTCACTAAATTGGTTCGATATTTTGGGCGTTTGTTTTTCTGAGCTTTTAAGGGTAAACGACAGGAAGTTTGATTGAATTAAAGGTGGGCAGGGGCTCCTCCCTGGCCGCGCTCGCGTTAGCTCAGTATTTCTGAATAGTGAATAGCCGGAGCTGATCACAGCGTTCAATCAGAGGACACCGAGTACAGAGCTCTATAGATTATCCACACAGCATTCGCCACCTCAGACATTGTGTGGCTCTTATTACAATGTTGCTTATTGGCTCTTTAAATTCCTTCAACACTGCCGGAAAGGTAACTCCCCTCAAAACTGCAGCGTGCTACTGGAGTGATGGAAAGGGGTTTAGAAATGCTCCTGCTTGCACCACGCTTCTCTCTCTACACGCAAGGGACTGGTTCAGAGGGAAGTCAGCTTCTTACTAGTGCATGAACCGCTACTGCTTGTCAAAGTAACCCCTACTTGGGACACCATAACACTGTGTCTGCTCAGTTTAAATGATTGGCAATTCTTCAGTGCTGAATTCTTCTATCCACAGAGAGGGAGGAGAGTAGAGAGGAAGGGGGAAAGGGGCAAGAGAGAGAGACTGCACTGCAGGGGGAAGGAGCAGTAACCCAGTCTTGATGCTTAGCAGCTCAGGCTAGGACAGCCTCTCGCGCCCACAGCTCCCTTTTGATTGGTCCAACCCTTCAACAATTAATGAAAACATCGTTGGGGTGCAGGGTTGATGGGAGATGCCTTGAGGCGCAATCAGGGTCAATTCTGCACTAGTCATAAGCAAACGTGCAAGGGAATGAAAACACACTTGAAAGACTCTGTGGAAGGTGAGGACTATGGTCTCCAAAGACTTGTATTATTCTGGGATTTTGGTCTGGGGATATGTATAGAGGTGTGTCAGGATGACTAAATTGGAGTGGCAGGTTAAAGCTACTACTGATCACGCCACACAGGAATCCCAGTCAGAAGAGTTTCTTTGCACACAAAGCTCTTCCAGTCTGCTATCATCTCTACATGTTTCAACTACAGTGAAGGGTGAAGGAGAGCGCTGGACTGACCCTCGAATAGGTGGTCGCTGCCCTCCTTGACCAGGCAGCCGATGGCGAGGGGGATGAAGAGCTGGGCGCGCAGAGGGTCCCCGTACAGGTAGCTGGGCAGCGCGAAGGGCACCTCGAGGACCGGGACCAGCAGGAACCCACAGGAGGTGGCCTTCCGGTGCCAGCCTTGGACCTACGCGTGGGGGAGAGAGAAAGAGCGGAGGAGAGGAGGCACAGCACACGGGCCAAGGAGAACTTGACCTTTACACGGGTCTTAATGCAATTTCAACACGATTCTGTGAACTGCTTGCTGGTAATTTCATTGGAAGTATAATTTGTATCTCTGAATTTTGTATTTATTCTATGTTGCTATATTTTATTGTTGTGCAAAATACATTTATTATATCAAAAATGTATATTAACAGTATCACACGAAAAAAAAACTCAAAATTCCACAGTTTAGTAAAATTACAAAAATGCTAATTTAACCAACTTTTATCAGGCACTCCAGCCTCCTACACATGTTACAAATAATCTGCTAAACTTCTGCTTTCATACAAGCCTTATTCCCCTTTGAGCCAGTGTGTGATTACTCAGAGATCACAAGGCTCCTGTGCATGCGAGTGCGCTGCTCACACTGTGTGTTACACTGCAGTTCTGCAGCGGACCCAGCCTCCTACCATCTCAAAGAGCACAGCTGCCGTGACGGCCATCCAGTGCAGCTTCACCTCGAAGGCAGCGCTCAAGGAGAAGTTCCCATGGTAGTAGCAGCTGCACCACTCCATGCGGTCGCTGCGGTTATTCACGTCCACGTCCAGAGTCACTGTCTTCTGCTCTGGCACCGTGGCGGCTTGAGGTTCAAAGGGGAAGCAGCAGCCAAAAGGGGAAGCAAGTTAATGGGATGCTTTGTACCACCTACTTTTTTCCTCCAATA
The DNA here is from genome assembly GCF_017654505.1 of Polyodon spathula. Classification (NCBI taxonomy): domain Eukaryota; kingdom Metazoa; phylum Chordata; class Actinopteri; order Acipenseriformes; family Polyodontidae; genus Polyodon; species Polyodon spathula. The sequence goes on along the minus strand of NC_054558.1, from coordinate 21,685,988 downwards.
TTGCATTTTCGTACCTGTTTCACATCTTGTTGCGCTAGTCGCTTTTTTTCCGGCTCAGATATTACTCCAGCAATGATTCTGCAAAGGTGCCTCAAGGATAAGGAAGCGAGGCGGGGAAGCCATATTAGCGTTGCACAGGCCTCAGTGGGACACTGGATCACCTATGTGTTTCAGTGCACAGTGCAGCGCGAATACGCTTCCCCACAATCTGCCTTGGGGAGACTTTTCAGAAGCACACGTTGCTAGAATACACAGGAAGCGTGGCAAACAACGGTCTAAGAGACTATTGCTAATAATTAAAAAACAGACATGATGTGAAATTAAACAGGTAATAAATTTGATATCAGGAAACCGCAGAGTAGATGATGTAAAGTATGCACATGCTCAATGTGAATGTTGCATTAGCTTACATTGTCCAGCAGTTCATAACACTGAGAACACAAATAAACAATGTTTAAGCACTTAAATATCTGTAACAAACGCCAGGAGAAGCTGGCTTGGGAACAGCGTCATGAGCTGCAGACATTCTACAAGCTCCACGGCGAGATGTCTGAGGTCCACGCATCCTTTTATAGTTCAACAGAACAGAATGACAGCACCCTTGTTTTTGACAGTGTTAAGAATGACTAGAAGGTGATGCAACATTCAAGGGCTCCTCTGAGACGGATTCCCTGGAATCAAACTAAGAGTGAATGTCTTCAGTGCAAGACCTCATTTTGGAAATGCCATTGGCAGGCTGACACTCCAGACCAGACAGATCTGTGTGTCTGAAATGAACAAGCGGGGAATTCACCTGCTGTACGAAACCCTGCGCAGGCTAAACAAATCTCTGCTGTATTGACTACACTGTGTATTAATGTGTCTGAATTACACTGGACAATAGGAACCACTTCTGTGTATTTAAGAAAAAGAATAAATCAAATCTTTATACTTACAAATCCCAATCGCCTGGAACTGTCTGAAT